>NW_026645090.1:0-30637 GCF_030020395.1 Manis pentadactyla
GTAGACTAATGATAACAAAAAAATTTTTTTAAGTGCAATAAGGGCACAGCACTGAATCATCAGAATAAAAGGTCAAGTTCTGAGTGCTGCAAACAAAAGACACAGGGTTAAAAGAACGGATGAAAACTCAAAAAACCTACGTGCTTCCTTACAGGAGACTCACTTGAGATCCAATGACACAGACAATCTACAAGCTGAAGGTGTGGGGACAAGTTCCCTACACGAGTGAAACTGAAAAACAAACAATCCAATAAATGGATTGTGTTTGAGCCCCCAGAGACAGTCAGTAGAAAATAGCCCTATCTGGCCACAGTGAATTCTTTTCGTTTGTTTTCAGCAGGGCCCAGCCATAGATTTAGTGGTGCAGCAACGTCCTTCTCATTTTCTCTCACTTCAGCAACTGATTTGCTGTAATAATAAGCATCTATACCTTTGAAATCGGTGGGTTTTATGATCTTCACGAATGTGAAGTAATAACCACCTAAAGAGGGAAGTTTGGACACTCAAATAAACATGTCACTCCACAATACACTCTTAGCTCCCAACTGCTCCTGTCTAGAAATTGGTGGTCCTTTTCATTTGACCCTCCGTCCTATCAGCAGTGATCACGCCGATGTTCTTCAAACATGGTGGTGAGGAAAGCAACAAGTTTACTTTTCTGTCAACAACAGGCCCAGAGGAAGGATACTTGTGGTCTTCAGGGTGCACTTAGTCAATGAATGTGGCTAAATACAGACAGCAAGTGAGAAGGAAATGAAAGAGGACAGTGGGTAGGGTCACGGTTTCAAGTCCCTGCACAACCATTTCCTGCTTTTGTAGGTACACGCGGCCGACTCGATCTGCAAGTGTCTCGGTGAACCCAGTGCTCTCCCTAAATATTAGTTACATTGCAGGAATTTGGGAAGCATAATGTAGGAGAGTGACATAGGCTATGTGTTTAACTGTTCTGTACACAAGTACAGATGAGCAGACAAAAAGCTGATAGATTGATTGATTGATAAATAGTTAGACAGACAGATAGATAGATAGATATAGGTACATAACGATTAACACAAAGCTACTGCTCAAAACCAGGAGAGCAATGGTGAAAGCACATTGCGATACTACAAACAAAAATAAGAATGAACTCCAGTTTAAAAAGTGCAGTAAGCAGCCATAAGAAGAAAACAAATCCTATCATTTGCAATAACGTGGATGGAGCTAGAGGGTATTATGCTCAGCCAAGTAGGCCAGGCGGAGAAATACATGTACCAAATGATTTCACTCATGTGTGGAGTATGATAAGATAGAAAAACTGAAGGAAAAGACAGCAGCAGACTCACAGAAACCGAGAGTGGACTAACAGTTACCAAGGAGAAAGGGACTGGGTAGGGTTTGTGGGAAGGGAGTAATAAAGGTGGGGAAGAAGAATGGGGGCATTAGGATTAGCATGCATAATGTGTAGGGTGGGGGGTCATGGGTAGGGCTGTACAACATTGAGAAGACATGTAGTGATTCTACAGCATCTTATTACATGCTGATGGACAGCGACTGCAACTGGGATTTGGGGGGAACATGCTGAAGAGGGTAGACTGGAAAACATAATGTTCTGCATGTGATTTTATATTAATGAGAACAAAAAAATTTCAAAGTGCAGTAAGAGCACAGCTCTCAAATATCAGAATGAAAGTACAGGCTTTGAGTGCTCCAATCAAAAGACACAGGTTTAGAAGTACTGATGAAAACTCAAGACCACCTACGTGCTCCCTTTCTGGAGACTCACTTGAGATCCAAGGAAACAGACAAAGTACAAGCTGAAGGGGCGGGGACAGGTACCCTATACATGTGAACATGAGAAACAAACAAACAAACGGATTCTGTTTGAGTCCCCAGAGAGAGTCAGTAAAAAATAGCCCTATCTAGCCACCGTGAATACTTTTTGTTTGGTTTCAGCAGTGCTCAGGCATAGATTTAGTGTTGCAGCACCTTCCTTCTCATTTCCTCTCACCTCAACAAATGAATTGCTGTAATAATATGCATGTGGGCTTTTAAAATCATTGCGTTTTATGATGTTCAGGAATGTAATGAAGTAATAACCACATAAAGAGGGAAGATTGGACCCTCAAATAAACACTTCACTCCACAACACATTCTTTGTTCCCAACTGCTCCTGTCCAGAAATAGGTGTTCCTTTATATTTGTCCTTCCACCTATCAGCAGTGATCACGCCGATGTCCCTCAAACATGGCGGTGTGCAAAGAACCAAGTACACTTTTCTGTCGACAACAGGCCCAGAGGAAGGATACTTGTGGTCTTCAGGGATCACTTTCTCACTGAATGTGGCTAAATAAAGTCACCAAGCGAGCAGGAAGTATAAGAGGACAGAGGACAGAGATACGGTTTCAAGTCTTTCCACCTCCATTTACTGGTTTTGTAAGCACACGTGGCTAACTCTACCTCAAAGTGTATCGGTGAACACAGTGCTCTCCTTATGGCTTAGTTACGTTGCAAGATTTCTGGAAGCATAATGTAGGGAAGAGACATAGGCTATGTTGTTAACTGTTCTGTACATAAGGATTGTTGGGCAGACAAAAAGATGATTGATTCATAGGTAGATATTTAGACAGATGACAGATGAAAGATAGAGAGATAGGTATATAGATTGACAGATGATAGACATCATAGATAGATGATAATAAGATAGATACACAGATACATAGATACATACATACATAGATACATAGATGGACAGACAGACCGTTAGATAGATAGATACAGATATATATCGATTGACACAAAGATATTTTTCATAACCAGGTGTTGAATGGTGAATAACATAGCTAAACTACAAACAGAAAGGAAGAATGAAATCCAGTTTAAAGAGTGCAGTAAGCAGCCTTAAGGAGAAAACAAATACTACCGTTTGCAATGACGTGGATGGAGCTAGACGGTACTATGTTCAGAGAAATAGGCCAGGCGGAGAAAGACAAGTACCAAGTGATTTCACTCATGTGTGGAGTATAAAAACAAAGAAAAACTGTAGGAAAAATACAGCAGCAGACTCACAGAACCCGAGAGTTGACTAAAAGTTACCAAAAGGAAAAGGACTGGGCAGGGTGGGTCTGAAGGGATGGATAAGTGTGGGGAGAAAGAATGGGGGCATTAAAATTAGCATGTATAATGCGTGGGGTTGGGTGTGCATGGGGATTACTGTACAACACAGAGAAGACTAGTAGAGATCATATAGCATCTTACTACTCACTGATGGACAGTGACTGTAACGGGGTCTGTGGGGGGGTACATGGTGAAGGGTTCTACAGCATCCAACTACAGCTGATCGACAGTGACTGAAGAGGTTTTTCGGGGGGACTTGGTGAAGGGGGAAGCACAGTAAACATAATGTTCTTCACGTGATTGTAGATTAATTATAAAAAATATACTTTAAGTGCAATAAGTGCACTGCTCTGAATCATCAGAATAAAAGGTCAGGCACTGAGTGCTGCAAACAAAAGACACAGGGTTAAAAGAACGGATGAAAACTCAAGAAACCTACGTGCTTCCTTACAGGAGACTCACTTGAGATCCAAGGACACAGACAAACTGCAAGCTGAAGGTGTGGGGACAAGTACCCTACACGAGTGAAACTGAAAAACAATCAAACAAACGGATTCTGTTTGAGCCCCCAGAGACATTCAGTAGGAAATAGCCCTATCTGGCAACCGTGAATTCTTTTTGTTTGTTTTCAGCAGTTCCCAGCCATAGATTTAGTGGTGCAGCAACGTTCTTCTTGTTTTCTCTCACCTCAACAACTGTGTTGCTATAATAATAAGCATCTGGGCCTTTGAAATCTGTGGGTTTTATGATCTTCACGAATGTGAAGTAATAACCACCTAAAGAGGGAAGTTTGGACACTCAAATAAACATGTCACTCCACAATACACTCTTAGCTCCCAACTGCTCCTGTCTAGAAATTGGTGTTCCTTTTTATTTGACCCTCTGTCCTTTCCGCAGTGATCATGCCGATGTCCTTCAAACATGGTGGTGATCAAAGCAACAAGTTTACTTTTCTGATGACAACAGGCCCGGAGGAAGGATACTTGTGGTTTTCAGAGAGAACTTAGTCAACGAATGTGGCTAAATACAGGGAGCAATTTAGAAGGAGATGAAAGAGGACAGTAGGTAGAGACACGGGTATCACGCCCTGCACAACCATTTACTGGTTTTGTAGTACACGCGGCCGACACGACCTGAAAGTGTCTCGGTGAACCCAGTGCTCTCCCTACAGATTAGTTACCTTGCAGGATTTTTGGAAGCATAATGTAGAAAGTGATATAGGGTATATGGTTAACTGTTCTGTACTCAAGGACAGATGGGCAGACAAAAAGATGATTGATTGATTGATAAATAGATAGACAGATAGATAGATAGATATAGGTACATATCGATTAACACAAAGCTACTGCTCATAACCAGGAGAGCAATGGAGAAAGCACATAGCGATAGTACAAACAAAAAAGAAGAATGAAATCCAGTTTAAACAGTGCAGTAAGCAGCCAAAAGAAGAAAACAAATCCTATCATTTGAAATAACGTGGATGGAGCTAGAGGGTATTGTGCTCAGTCAATTAGGGCAGTCGGATAAATACAAGGACCAAATGATTTCACTCATGTGTGGAGTACGACAACAAAGAAAAACTGAAGGAAAAAACAGCAGCAGACACACAGTACCCGAGAGAGGACTAACCGTTAAAAAAGAGAAATGGACTTGGTAGGGTTTGTGGGAAGGGAGTGATAAGGGCGGGGAAAAAAGAATGGGGGCATTAGGATTTGAATGAACAATGTGTAGGGTGTAGTGTCATGAGGAGGGCTATACAACACAGAGAAGAGAAGTGGTGATTCTACAGCATCTTACTACACGCTGACGCACAGCGACTGTAACAGGGATTTGGCAAGGACTTGGTGAAGGAGGTAGACTAGTAAACATATTGTTCTGCATGTAATTGTATATTAATGAGAACAAAAAACATTTCAAAGTGCAGTAAGATCATAGCTCTCAAATATCAGAATAAAAGTGCAGGCTTTGACTGCTCCAATCAAAAGACACAGGGTTAGAAGTACTGATGAAAACTCAAGATCACCTATGTGCTCCCTTACTGGAGTCTCACTTGAGATCCAAGGACACAGACAAACTACAAGCTGAAGGGGCGCGGACAGGTACCCTATACAAGTGAATCTGAGAAACAAAGAAACAAATGGATTCTGTTTGAGTCCCCAGAGACAGTCACTAGAAAATAGTCCTACCTAGCCACCGTGAATTCTTTTTGTTTGGTTTCAGCAGTGGCCAGGTATAGATTTAGTGGTACTGCAATGTCCTTCTCATTTTTTCTCACATCAACAAATGAATTTCTGTAATAATATGCATCTGGACTTTTGAAATCACTGGGTTTTATGATGTTCACTACTGTAAAGAAGTAATAACCACATAAAGAGGGAAGTTTGAACACTGAATCAAACACGTCTCTCGACAACAAACTATTTGACCCAAATGCTCCTGTCTAGAAATAGGTGTTCCTTTTTATTTGTCCCTCCTCCTATCAGTGGTGAACACGCCTATGTCCCTAAAACATGGTGGTGAGTAAAGCACCAAGTATACTTTTATGTCTACAACAGGCAGAGAGGAAGTATACTTGGGGTCTTCAGAGAGCACTTAGGCAATGAATGTAGCTAAATACTGTTAGCAAGCGAGAAGGAGGTATAAGAGGACAGAGGACAGAGATACGGTTTCAAGTCCCTGCACCACGATTTACTGGTCTTGTAAGCACACGCGGCTGACTCGATCTGCAACTGTTTCAGTGAGCCCAGTGCTCTCCCTGAGGCCTAGTGACCTTGCAATGTATTTGGAAGCATAATGTAGCGAAGTGACATAGGTGATGTTGTTAACTGTTCTGTACATAAGGATGGATGGGCAGACAGAAAGATGATTTATTCGCAGATAGACAGATAGATAGATGACAGATGAGAGATAGACAGATGATACACATGATAGATGATAGGAAGCTAGATAGATGGATAGATATATAGAGAGAAGGACAGAGAGATAGAAGGATATATAGAAAGATAGATAGATATACAGACAGACAGAGCAATAAATAGATACAGATACATATCGGTTGACACAAATCAGTTGCTCATAACCAGGAGATGAATGGTGAGAGCACATAGCTAAACTACAAACAAAAAGGAAGAATGAAACCCTGTTTACAAAGTGCAGTAAGCAGCCATAAGAAGAAAACAAATCCTACCATTTGCAATGACGTGGATGGAGCTAGACGGCAGTATGTTCAGAGAAATAGGTCAGGCGGAGAAAGACAAGTATCAAATGAATTCACTCATGTGTGGAGTATAACAACAAAGAAAAACTGAAGGAAAAAAACAGCAGCAGACTCACAGAACCGGAGAGGTGACTGAAAGTTGCCAAAGGGAAAAGGACTGGGCAGGGAGGTTCTGAAGGGAGGGATAAGTTTGGGGAGAAAGAATGGGGGCATTAGGATTAGCATGTATATTGCGTGGGGACAGGAAGGCATGGGGAGTGCTGTACAACACAGAGAAGACTATTAGAGATTATATAGCATCTTACTACTCACTGAAGGACAGCGACTGAAGAGGATTTTCGGGGGGACTTGGTGAAGGGGGAGCATAGAAAAAATAAGGTTCTTCACGTAATTGTAGACTAATGATAACAAAAAAGTTTTTTTAAGTGCAATAAGGGCACAGCACTGAATCATCAGAATAAAAGGTCAAGTTCTGAGTGCTGCAAACAAAAGACACAGGGTTAAAAGAACGGATGAAAACTCAAAAAACCTACGTGCTTCCTTACAGGAGACTCACTTGAGATCCAATGACACAGACAATCTTCAAGCTGAAGGTGTGGGGACAAGTTCCCTACACGAGTGAAACTGAAAAACAAACAATCCAATAAATGGATTGTGTTTGAGCCCCCAGAGACAGTCAGTAGAAAATAGCCCTATCTGGCCACAGTGAATTCTTTTCGTTTGTTTTCAGCAGGGCCCAGCCATAGATTTAGTGGTGCAGCAACGTCCTTCTCATTTTCTCTCACTTCAGCAACTGATTTGCTGTAATAATAAGCATCTATACCTTTGAAATCGGTGGGTTTTATGCTCTTCACGAATGTGAAGTAATAACCACCTAAAGAGGGAAGTTTGGACACTCAAATAAACATGTCACTCCACAATACACTCTTAGCTCCCAACTGCTCCTGTCTAGAAATTGGTGGTCCTTTTCATTTGACCCTCCGTCCTATCAGCAGTGATCACGCCGATGTCCTTCAAACATGGTTGTGAGGAAAGCAACAAGTTTACTTTTCTGTCAACAACAGGCCCAGAGGAAGGATACTTGTGGTCTTCAGGGTGCACTTAGTCAATGAATGTGGCTAAATACAGACAGCAAGTGAGAAGGAAATGAAAGAGGACAGTGGGTAGGGTCACGGTTTCAAGTCCCTGCACAACCATTTCCTGCTTTTGTAGGTACACGCGGCCGACTCGATCTGCAAGTGTTTCGGTGAACCCAGTGCTCTCCCTAAATATTAGTTACATTGCAGGAATTTGGGAAGCATAATGTAGGAGAGTGACATAGGCTATGTGTTTAACTGTTCTGTACACAAGTACAGATGAGCAGACAAAAAGCTGATAGATTGATTGATTGATAAATAGTTAGACAGACAGATAGATAGATAGATATAGGTACATAACGATTAACACAAAGCAACTGCTCAAAACCAGGAGAGCAATGTTGAAAGCACATTGCGATACTACAAACAAAAATAAGAATGAACTCCAGTTTAAAAAGTGCAGTAAGCAGCCATAAGAAGAAAACAAATCCTATCATTTGCAATAACGTGGATGGAGCTAGAGGGTATTATGCTCAGCCAAGTAGGCCAGGCGGAGAAATACATGTACCAAATGATTTCACTCATGTGTGGAGTATGATAAGATAGAAAAACTGAAGGAAAAGACAGCAGCAGACTCACAGAAACCGAGAGTGGACTAACAGTTACCAATGAGAAAGGGACTGGGTAGGGTATGTGGGAAGGGAGTAATAAAGGTGGGGAAGAAGAATGTGGGCATTAGGATTAGCATGCATAATGTGTAGGGTGGGGGGTCATGGGTAGGGCTGTACAAACATTGAGAAGACATGTAGTGATTCTACAGCATCTTATTACATGCTGATGGACAGCGACTGCAACTGGGATTTGGGGGGAACATGCTGAAGAGGGTAGACTGGAAAACATAATGTTCTGCATGTGATTTTATATTAATGAGAACAAAAAAATTTCAAAGTGCAGTAAGAGCACAGCTCTCAAATATCAGAATGAAAGTACAGGCTTTGAGTGCTCCAATCAAAAGACACAGGTTTAGAAGTACTGATGAAAACTCAAGACCACCTACGTGCTCCCTTTCTGGAGACTCACTTGAGATCCAAGGAAACAGACAAAGTACAAGCTGAAGGGGCGGGGACAGGTACCCTATACATGTGAACATGAGAAACAAACAAACAAACGGATTCTGTTTGAGTCCCCAGAGAGAGTCAGTAAAAAATAGCCCTATCTAGCCACCGTGAATACTTTTTGTTTGGTTTCAGCAGTGCTCAGGCATAGATTTAGTGTTGCAGCACCTTCCTTCTCATTTCCTCTCACCTCAACAAATGAATTGCTGTAATAATATGCATGTGGGCTTTTAAAATCATTGCGTTTTATGATGTTCAGGAATGTAATGAAGTAATAACCACATAAAGAGGGAAGATTGGACCCTCAAATAAACACTTCACTCCACAACACATTCTTTGTTCCCAACTGCTCCTGTCCAGAAATAGGTGTTCCTTTATATTTGTCCTTCCACCTATCAGCAGTGATCACGCCGATGTCCCTCAAACATGGCGGTGTGCAAAGAACCAAGTACACTTTTCTGTCGACAACAGGCCCAGAGGAAGGATACTTGTGGTCTTCAGGGATCACTTTCTCACTGAATGTGGCTAAATAAAGTCACCAAGCGAGCAGGAAGTATAAGAGGACAGAGGACAGAGATACGGTTTCAAGTCTTTCCACCTCCATTTACTGGTTTTGTAAGCACACGTGGCTAACTCTACCTCAAAGTGTATCGGTGAACACAGTGCTCTCCTTATGGCTTAGTTACGTTGCAAGATTTCTGGAAGCATAATGTAGGGAAGAGACATAGGCTATGTTGTTAACTGTTCTGTACATAAGGATTGTTGGGCAGACAAAAAGATGATTGATTCATAGGTAGATATTTAGACAGATGACAGATGAAAGATAGAGAGATAGGTATATAGATTGACAGATGATAGACATCATAGATAGATGATAATAAGATAGATACACAGATACATAGATACATACATACATAGATACATAGATGGACAGACAGACCGTTAGATAGATAGATACAGATATATATCGATTGACACAAAGATATTTTTCATAACCAGGTGTTGAATGGTGAATAACATAGCTAAACTACAAACAGAAAGGAAGAATGAAATCCAGTTTAAAGAGTGCAGTAAGCAGCCTTAAGGAGAAAACAAATACTACCGTTTGCAATGACGTGGATGGAGCTAGACGGTACTATGTTCAGAGAAATAGGCCAGGCGGAGAAAGACAAGTACCAAGTGATTTCACTCATGTGTGGAGTATAAAAACAAAGAAAAACTGTAGGAAAAATACAGCAGCAGACTCACAGAACCCGAGAGTTGACTAAAAGTTACCAAAAGGAAAAGGACTGGGCAGGGTGGGTCTGAAGGGATGGATAAGTGTGGGGAGAAAGAATGGGGGCATTAAAATTAGCATGTATAATGCGTGGGGTTGGGTGTGCATGGGGATTACTGTACAACACAGAGAAGACTAGTAGAGATCATATAGCATCTTACTACTCACTGATGGACAGTGACTGTAACGGGGTCTGTGGGGGGGTACATGGTGAAGGGTTCTACAGCATCCAACTACAGCTGATCGACAGTGACTGAAGAGGTTTTTCGGGGGGACTTGGTGAAGGGGGAAGCACAGTAAACATAATGTTCTTCACGTGATTGTAGATTAATTATAAAAAATATACTTTAAGTGCAATAAGTGCACTGCTCTGAATCATCAGAATAAAAGGTCAGGCACTGAGTGCTGCAAACAAAAGACACAGGGTTAAAAGAACGGATGAAAACTCAAGAAACCTACGTGCTTCCTTACAGGAGACTCACTTGAGATCCAAGGACACAGACAAACTGCAAGCTGAAGGTGTGGGGACAAGTACCCTACACGAGTGAAACTGAAAAACAATCAAACAAACGGATTCTGTTTGAGCCCCCAGAGACATTCAGTAGGAAATAGCCCTATCTGGCCACCGTGAATTCTTTTTGTTTGTTTTCAGCAGTTCCCAGCCATAGATTTAGTGGTGCAGCAACGTTCTTCTTGTTTTCTCTCACCTCAACAACTGTGTTGCTATAATAATAAGCATCTGGGCCTTTGAAATCTGTGGGTTTTATGATCTTCACGAATGTGAAGTAATAACCACCTAAAGAGGGAAGTTTGGACACTCAAATAAACATGTCACTCCACAATACACTCTTAGCTCCCAACTGCTCCTGTCTAGAAATTGGTGTTCCTTTTTATTTGACCCTCTGTCCTTTCCGCAGTGATCATGCCGATGTCCTTCAAACATGGTGGTGATCAAAGCAACAAGTTTACTTTTCTGATGACAACAGGCCCGGAGGAAGGATACTTGTGGTTTTCAGAGAGAACTTAGTCAACGAATGTGGCTAAATACAGGGAGCAATTTAGAAGGAGATGAAAGAGGACAGTAGGTAGAGACACGGGTATCACGCCCTGCACAACCATTTACTGGTTTTGTAGTACACGCGGCCGACACGACCTGAAAGTGTCTCGGTGAACCCAGTGCTCTCCCTACAGATTAGTTACCTTGCAGGGTTTTTGGAAGCATAATGTAGAAAGTGATATAGGGTATATGGTTAACTGTTCTGTACTCAAGGACAGATGGGCAGACAAAAAGATGATTGATTGATTGATAAATAGATAGACAGATAGATAGATAGATATAGGTACATATCGATTAACACAAAGCTACTGCTCATAACCAGGAGAGCAATGGAGAAAGCACATAGCGATAGTACAAACAAAAAAGAAGAATGAAATCCAGTTTAAACAGTGCAGTAAGCAGCCAAAAGAAGAAAACAAATCCTATCATTTGAAATAACGTGGATGGAGCTAGAGGGTATTGTGCTCAGTCAATTAGGGCAGTCGGATAAATACAAGGACCAAATGATTTCACTCATGTGTGGAGTACGACAACAAAGAAAAACTGAAGGAAAAAACAGCAGCAGACACACAGTACCCGAGAGAGGACTAACCGTTAAAAAAGAGAAATGGACTTGGTAGGGTTTGTGGGAAGGGAGTGATAAGGGCGGGGAAAAAAGAATGGGGGCATTAGGATTTGAATGAACAATGTGTAGTGTGTAGTGTCATGAGGAGGGCTATACAACACAGAGAAGAGAAGTGGTGATTCTACAGCATCTTACTACACGCTGACGCACAGCGACTGTAACAGGGATTTGGCAAGGACTTGGTGAAGGAGGTAGACTAGTAAACATATTGTTCTGCATGTAATTGTATATTAATGAGAACAAAAAACATTTCAAAGTGCAGTAAGATCATAGCTCTCAAATATCAGAATAAAAGTGCAGGCTTTGACTGCTCCAATCAAAAGACACAGGGTTAGAAGTACTGATGAAAACTCAAGATCACCTATGTGCTCCCTTACTGGAGTCTCACTTGAGATCCAAGGACACAGACAAACTACAAGCTGAAGGGGCGCGGACAGGTACCCTATACAAGTGAATCTGAGAAACAAAGAAACAAATGGATTCTGTTTGAGTCCCCAGAGACAGTCACTAGAAAATAGTCCTACCTAGCCACCGTGAATTCTTTTTGTTTGGTTTCAGCAGTGGCCAGGTATAGATTTAGTGGTACTGCAATGTCCTTCTCATTTTTTCTCACATCAACAAATGAATTGCTGTAATAATATGCATCTGGACTTTTGAAATCACTGGGTTTTATGATGTTCACTACTGTAAAGAAGTAATAACCACATAAAGAGGGAAGTTTGAACACTGAATCAAACACGTCTCTCGACAACAAACTATTTGACCCAAATGCTCCTGTCTAGAAATAGGTGTTCCTTTTTATTTGTCCCTCCTCCTATCAGTGGTGAACACGCCTATGTCCCTAAAACATGGTGGTGAGTAAAGCACCAAGTATACTTTTATGTCTACAACAGGCAGAGAGGAAGTATACTTGGGGTCTTCAGAGAGCACTTAGGCAATGAATGTAGCTAAATACTGTTAGCAAGCGAGAAGGAGGTATAAGAGGACAGAGGACAGAGATACGGTTTCAAGTCCCTGCACCACGATTTACTGGTCTTGTAAGCACACGCGGCTGACTCGATCTGCAACTGTTTCAGTGAGCCCAGTGCTCTCCCTGAGGCCTAGTGACCTTGCAATGTATTTGGAAGCATAATGTAGCGAAGTGACATAGGTGATGTTGTTAACTGTTCTGTACATAAGGATGGATGGGCAGACAGAAAGATGATTTATTCATAGATAGACAGATAGATAGAAGACAGATGAGAGATAGACAGATGATACACATGATAGATGATAGGAAGCTAGATAGATGGATAGATATATAGAGAGAAGGACAGAGAGATAGAAGGATATATAGAAAGATAGATAGATATACAGACAGACAGAGCAATAAATAGATACAGATACATATCGATTGACACAAAGCTGTTGCTCATAACCAGGAGATGAATGGTGAGAGCACATAGCTAAACTACAAACAAAAAGGAAGAATGAATCCCTGTTTACAAAGTGCAGTAAGCAGCAATAAGAAGAAATCAAATCCTACCATTTGCAATGACGTGGATGGAGCTAGACGGTAGTATGTTCAGAGAAATAGGTCAGGCGGAGAAAGACAAGTATCAAATGATTTCACTCATGTGTGGAGTATAACAGCAAAGAAAAACTGAAGGAAAAAAACAGCAGCAGACTCACAGAACCGGAGAGTTGACTGAAAGTTGCCAAAGGGAAAAGGACTGGGCAGGGAGGTTCTGAAGGGAGGGATAAGTTTGGGGAGAAAGAATGGGGACATTAGGATTAGCATGTATATTGCGTGGGGACAGGAAGGCATGGGGAGTGCTGTACAACACAGAGAAGACTATTAGAGATTATATAGCATCTTACTACTCACTGAAGGACAGCGACTGAAGAGGATTTTCGGTGGGACTTGGTGAAGGGGGAGCATAGAAAAAATAAGGTTCTTCACGTAATTGTAGACTAATGATAACAAAAAAGTTTTTTTAAGTGCAATAAGGGCACAGCACTGAATCATCAGAATAAAAGGTCAAGTTCTGAGTGCTGCAAACAAAAGACACAGGGTTAAAAGAACGGATGAAAACTCAAAAAACCTACGTGCTTCCTTACAGGAGACTCACTTGAGATCCAATGACACAGACAATCTACAAGCCGAAGGTGTGGGGACAAGTTCCCTACACGAGTGAAACTGAAAAACAAACAATCCAATAAATGGATTGTGTTTGAGCCCCCAGAGACAGTCAGTAGAAAATAGCCCTATCTGGCCACAGTGAATTCTTTTCGTTTGTTTTCAGCAGGGCCCAGCCATAGATTTAGTGGTGCAGCAACGTCCTTCTCATTTTCTCTCACTTCAGCAACTGATTTGCTGTAATAATAAGCATCTATACCTTTGAAATCGGTGGGTTTTATGATCTTCACGAATGTGAAGTAATAACCACCTAAAGAGGGAAGTTTGGACACTCAAATAAACATGTCACTCCACAATACACTCTTAGCTCCCAACTGCTCCTGTCTAGAAATTGGTGGTCCTTTTCATTTGACCCTCCGTCCTATCAGCAGTGATCACGCCGATGTTCTTCAAACATGGTGGTGAGGAAAGCAACAAGTTTACTTTTCTGTCAACAACAGGCCCAGAGGAAGGATACTTGTGGTCTTCAGGGTGCACTTAGTCAATGAATGTGGCTAAATACAGACAGCAAGTGAGAAGGAAATGAAAGAGGACAGTGGGTAGGGTCACGGTTTCAAGTCCCTGCACAACCATTTCCTGCTTTTGTAGGTACACGCGGCCGACTCGATCTGCAAGTGTCTCGGTGAACCCAGTGCTCTCCCTAAATATTAGTTACATTGCAGGAATTTGGGAAGCATAATGTAGGAGAGTGACATAGGCTATGTGTTTAACTGTTCTGTACACAAGTACAGATGAGCAGACAAAAAGCTGATAGATTGATTGATTGATAAATAGTTAGACAGACAGATAGATAGATAGATATAGGTACATAACGATTAACACAAAGCTACTGCTCAAAACCAGGAGAGCAATGGTGAAAGCACATTGCGATACTACAAACAAAAATAAGAATGAACTCCAGTTTAAAAAGTGCAGTAAGCAGCCATAAGAAGAAAACAAATCCTATCATTTGCAATAACGTGGATGGAGCTAGAGGGTATTATGCTCAGCCAAGTAGGCCAGGCGGAGAAATACATGTACCAAATGATTTCACTCATGTGTGGAGTATGATAAGATAGAAAAACTGAAGGAAAAGACAGCAGCAGACTCACAGAAACCGAGAGTGGACTAACAGTTACCAAGGAGAAAGGGACTGGGTAGGGTTTGTGGGAAGGGAGTAATAAAGGTGGGGAAGAAGAATGGGGGCATTAGGATTAGCATGCATAATGTGTAGGGTGGGGGGTCATGGGTAGGGCTGTACAACATTGAGAAGACATGTAGTGATTCTACAGCATCTTATTACATGCTGATGGACAGCGACTGCAACTGGGATTTGGGGGGAACATGCTGAAGAGGGTAGACTGGAAAACATAATGTTCTGCATGTGATTTTATATTAATGAGAACAAAAAAATTTCAAAGTGCAGTAAGAGCACAGCTCTCAAATATCAGAATGAAAGTACAGGCTTTGAGTGCTCCAATCAAAAGACACAGGTTTAGAAGTACTGATGAAAACTCAAGACCACCTACGTGCTCCCTTTCTGGAGACTCACTTGAGATCCAAGGAAACAGACAAAGTACAAGCTGAAGGGGCGGGGACAGGTACCCTATACATGTGAACATGAGAAACAAACAAACAAACGGATTCTGTTTGAGTCCCCAGAGAGAGTCAGTAAAAAATAGCCCTATCTAGCCACCGTGAATACTTTTTGTTTGGTTTCAGCAGTGCTCAGGCATAGATTTAGTGTTGCAGCACCTTCCTTCTCATTTCCTCTCACCTCAACAAATGAATTGCTGTAATAATATGCATGTGGGCTTTTAAAATCATTGCGTTTTATGATGTTCAGGAATGTAATGAAGTAATAACCACATAAAGAGGGAAGATTGGACCCTCAAATAAACACTTCACTCCACAACACATTCTTTGTTCCCAACTGCTCCTGTCCAGAAATAGGTGTTCCTTTATATTTGTCCTTCCACCTATCAGCAGTGATCACGCCGATGTCCCTCAAACATGGCGGTGTGCAAAGAACCAAGTACACTTTTCTGTCGACAACAGGCCCAGAGGAAGGATACTTGTGGTCTTCAGGGATCACTTTCTCACTGAATGTGGCTAAATAAAGTCACCAAGCGAGCAGGAAGTATAAGAGGACAGAGGACAGAGATACGGTTTCAAGTCTTTCCACCTCCATTTACTGGTTTTGTAAGCACACGTGGCTAACTCTACCTGAAAGTGTATCGGTGAACACAGTGCTCTCCTTATGGCTTAGTTACGTTGCAAGATTTCTGGAAGCATAATGTAGGGAAGAGACATAGGCTATGTTGTTAACTGTTCTGTACATAAGGATTGTTGGGCAGACAAAAAGATGATTGATTCATAGGTAGATATTTAGACAGATGACAGATGAAAGATAGAGAGATAGGTATATAGATTGACAGATGATAGACATCATAGATAGATGATAATAAGATAGATACACAGATACATAGATACATACATACATAGATACATAGATGGACAGACAGACCATTAGATAGATAGATACAGATATATATCGATTGACACAAAGATATTTTTCATAACCAGGTGTTGAATGGTGAATAACATAGCTAAACTACAAACAGAAAGGAAGAATGAAATCCAGTTTAAAGAGTGCAGTAAGCAGCCTTAAGGAGAAAACAAATACTACCGTTTGCAATGACGTGGATGGAGCTAGACGGTACTATGTTCAGAGAAATAGGCCAGGCGGAGAAAGACAAGTACCAAGTGATTTCACTCATGTGTGGAGTATAAAAACAAAGAAAAACTGTAGGAAAAATACAGCAGCAGACTCACAGAACCCGAGAGTTGACTAAAAGTTACCAAAAGGAAAAGGACTGGGCAGGGTGGGTCTGAAGGGATGGATAAGTGTGGGGAGAAAGAATGGGGGCATTAAAATTAGCATGTATAATGCGTGGGGTTGGGTGTGCATGGGGATTACTGTACAACACAGAGAAGACTAGTAGAGATCATATAGCATCTTACTACTCACTGATGGACAGTGACTGTAACGGGGTCTGTGGGGGGGTACATGGTGAAGGGTTCTACAGCATCCAACTACAGCTGATCGACAGTGACTGAAGAGGTTTTTCGGGGGGACTTGGTGAAGGGGGAAGCACAGTAAACATAATGTTCTTCACGTGATTGTAGATTAATTATAAAAAATATACTTTAAGTGCAATAAGTGCACTGCTCTGAATCATCAGAATAAAAGGTCAGGCACTGAGTGCTGCAAACAAAAGACACAGGGTTAAAAGAACGGATGAAAACTCAAGAAACCTACGTGCTTCCTTACAGGAGACTCACTTGAGATCCAAGGACACAGACAAACTGCAAGCTGAAGGTGTGGGGACAAGTACCCTACACGAGTGAAACTGAAAAACAATCAAACAAACGGATTCTGTTTGAGCCCCCAGAGACATTCAGTAGGAAATAGCCCTATCTGGCAACCGTGAATTCTTTTTGTTTGTTTTCAGCAGTTCCCAGCCATAGATTTAGTGGTGCAGCAACGTTCTTCTTGTTTTCTCTCACCTCAACAACTGTGTTGCTATAATAATAAGCATCTGGGCCTTTGAAATCTGTGGGTTTTATGATCTTCACGAATGTGAAGTAATAACCACCTAAAGAGGGAAGTTTGGACACTCAAATAAACATGTCACTCCACAATACACTCTTAGCTCCCAACTGCTCCTGTCTAGAAATTGGTGTTCCTTTTTATTTGACCCTCTGTCCTTTCCGCAGTGATCATGCCGATGTCCTTCAAACATGGTGGTGATCAAAGCAACAAGTTTACTTTTCTGATGACAACAGGCCCGGAGGAAGGATACTTGTGGTTTTCAGAGAGAACTTAGTCAACGAATGTGGCTAAATACAGGGAGCAATTTAGAAGGAGATGAAAGAGGACAGTAGGTAGAGACACGGGTATCACGCCCTGCACAACCATTTACTGGTTTTGTAGTACACGCGGCCGACACGACCTGAAAGTGTCTCGGTGAACCCAGTGCTCTCCCTACAGATTAGTTACCTTGCAGGATTTTTGGAAGCATAATGTAGAAAGTGATATAGGGTATATGGTTAACTGTTCTGTACTCAAGGACAGATGGGCAGACAAAAAGATGATTGATTGATTGATAAATAGATAGACAGATAGATAGATAGATATAGGTACATATCGATTAACACAAAGCTACTGCTCATAACCAGGAGAGCAATGGAGAAAGCACATAGCGATAGTACAAACAAAAAAGAAGAATGAAATCCAGTTTAAACAGTGCAGTAAGCAGCCAAAAGAAGAAAACAAATCCTATCATTTGAAATAACGTGGATGGAGCTAGAGGGTATTGTGCTCAGTCAATTAGGGCAGTCGGATAAATACAAGGACCAAATGATTTCACTCATGTGTGGAGTACGACAACAAAGAAAAACTGAAGGAAAAAACAGCAGCAGACACACAGTACCCGAGAGAGGACTAACCGTTAAAAAAGAGAAATGGACTTGGTAGGGTTTGTGGGAAGGGAGTGATAAGGGCGGGGAAAAAAGAATGGGGGCATTAGGATTTGAATGAACAATGTGTAGGGTGTAGTGTCATGAGGAGGGCTATACAACACAGAGAAGAGAAGTGGTGATTCTACAGCATCTTACTACACGCTGACGCACAGCGACTGTAACAGGGATTTGGCAAGGACTTGGTGAAGGAGGTAGACTAGTAAACATATTGTTCTGCATGTAATTGTATATTAATGAGAACAAAAAACATTTCAAAGTGCAGTAAGATCATAGCTCTCAAATATCAGAATAAAAGTGCAGGCTTTGACTGCTCCAATCAAAAGACACAGGGTTAGAAGTACTGATGAAAACTCAAGATCACCTATGTGCTCCCTTACTGGAGTCTCACTTGAGATCCAAGGACACAGACAAACTACAAGCTGAAGGGGCGCGGACAGGTACCCTATACAAGTGAATCTGAGAAACAAAGAAACAAATGGATTCTGTTTGAGTCCCCAGAGACAGTCACTAGAAAATAGTCCTACCTAGCCACCGTGAATTCTTTTTGTTTGGTTTCAGCAGTGGCCAGGTATAGATTTAGTGGTACTGCAATGTCCTTCTCATTTTTTCTCACATCAACAAATGAATTGCTGTAATAATATGCATCTGGACTTTTGAAATCACTGGGTTTTATGATGTTCACTACTGTAAAGAAGTAATAACCACATAAAGAGGGAAGTTTGAACACTGAATCAAACACGTCTCTCGACAACAAACTATTTGACCCAAATGCTCCTGTCTAGAAATAGGTGTTCCTTTTTATTTGTCCCTCCTCCTATCAGTGGTGAACACGCCTATGTCCCTAAAACATGGTGGTGAGTAAAGCACCAAGTATACTTTTATGTCTACAACAGGCAGAGAGGAAGTATACTTGGGGTCTTCAGAGAGCACTTAGGCAATGAATGTAGCTAAATACTGTTAGCAAGCGAGAAGGAGGTATAAGAGGACAGAGGACAGAGATACGGTTTCAAGTCCCTGCACCACGATTTACTGGTCTTGTAAGCACACGCGGCTGACTCGATCTGCAACTGTTTCAGTGAGCCCAGTGCTCTCCCTGAGGCCTAGTGACCTTGCAATGTATTTGGAAGCATAATGTAGCGAAGTGACATAGGTGATGTTGTTAACTGTTCTGTACATAAGGATGGATGGGCAGACAGAAAGATGATTTATTCATAGATAGACAGATAGATAGATGACAGATGAGAGATAGACAGATGATACACATGATAGATGATAGGAAGCTAGATAGATGGATAGATATATAGAGAGAAGGACAGAGAGATAGAAGGGTATATAGAAAGATAGATAGATATACAGACAGACAGAGCAATAAATAGATACAGATACATATCGATTGACACAAAGCTGTTGCTCATAACCAGGAGATGAATGGTGAGAGCACATAGCTAAACTACAAACAAAAAGGAAGAATGAATCCCTGTTTACAAAGTGCAGTAAGCAGCAATAAGAAGAAAACAAATCCTACCATTTGCAATGACGTGGATGGAGCTAGACGGTAGTATGTTCAGAGAAATAGGTCAGGCGGAGAAAGACAAGTATCAAATGATTTCACTCATGTGTGGAGTATAACAGCAAAGAAAAACTGAAGGAAAAAAACAGCAGCAGACTCACAGAACCGGAGAGTTGACTGAAAGTTGCCAAAGGGAAAAGGACTGGGCAGGGAGGTTCTGAAGGGAGGGATAAGTTTGGGGAGAAAGAATGGGGACATTAGGATTAGCATGTATATTGCGTGGGGACAGGAAGGCATGGGGAGTGCTGTACAACACAGAGAAGACTATTAGAGATTATATAGCATCTTACTACTCACTGAAGGACAGCGACTGAAGAGGATTTTCGGGGGGACTTGGTGAAGGGGGAGCATAGAAAAAATAAGGTTCTTCACGTAATTGTAGACTAATGATAACAAAAAAATTTTTTTAAGTGCAATAAGGGCACAGCACTGAATCATCAGAATAAAAGGTCAAGTTCTGAGTGCTGCAAACAAAAGACACAGGGTTAAAAGAACGGATGAAAACTCAAAAAACCTACGTGCTTCCTTACATGAGACTCACTTGAGATCCAATGACACAGACAATCTACAAGCCGAAGGTGTGGGGACAAGTTCCCTACACGAGTGAAACTGAAAAACAAACAATCCAATAAATGGATTGTGTTTGAGCCCCCAGAGACAGTCAGTAGAAAATAGCCCTATCTGGCCACAGTGAATTCTTTTCGTTTGTTTTCAGCAGGGCCCAGCCATAGATTTAGTGGTGCAGCAACGTCCTTCTCATTTTCTCTCACTTCAGCAACTGATTTGCTGTAATAATAAGCATCTATACCTTTGAAATCGGTGGGTTTTATGATCTTCACGAATGTGAAGTAATAACCACCTAAAGAGGGAAGTTTGGACACTCAAATAAACATGTCACTCCACAATACACTCTTAGCTCCCAACTGCTCCTGTCTAGAAATTGGTGGTCCTTTTCATTTGACCCTCCGTCCTATCAGCAGTGATCACGCCGATGTTCTTCAAACATGGTGGTGAGGAAAGCAACAAGTTTACTTTTCTGTCAACAACAGGCCCAGAGGAAGGATACTTGTGGTCTTCAGGGTGCACTTAGTCAATGAATGTGGCTAAATACAGACAGCAAGTGAGAAGGAAATGAAAGAGGACAGTGGGTAGGGTCACGGTTTCAAGTCCCTGCACAACCATTTCCTGCTTTTGTAGGTACACGCGGCCGACTCGATCTGCAAGTGTCTCGGTGAACCCAGTGCTCTCCCTAAATATTAGTTACATTGCAGGAATTTGGGAAGCATAATGTAGGAGAGTGACATAGGCTATGTGTTTAACTGTTCTGTACACAAGTACAGATGAGCAGACAAAAAGCTGATAGATTGATTGATTGATAAATAGTTAGACAGACAGATAGATAGATAGATATAGGTACATAACGATTAACACAAAGCTACTGCTCAAAACCAGGAGAGCAATGGTGAAAGCACATTGCGATACTACAAACAAAAATAAGAATGAACTCCAGTTTAAAAAGTGCAGTAAGCAGCCATAAGAAGAAAACAAATCCTATCATTTGCAATAACGTGGATGGAGCTAGAGGGTATTATGCTCAGCCAAGTAGGCCAGGCGGAGAAATACATGTACCAAATGATTTCACTCATGTGTGGAGTATGATAAGATAGAAAAACTGAAGGAAAAGACAGCAGCAGACTCACAGAAACCGAGAGTGGACTAACAGTTACCAAGGAGAAAGGGACTGGGTAGGGTTTGTGGGAAGGGAGTAATAAAGGTGGGGAAGAAGAATGGGGGCATTAGGATTAGCATGCATAATGTGTAGGGTGGGGGGTCATGGGTAGGGCTGTACAACATTGAGAAGACATGTAGTGATTCTACAGCATCTTATTACATGCTGATGGACAGCGACTGCAACTGGGATTTGGGGGGAACATGCTGAAGAGGGTAGACTGGAAAACATAATGTTCTGCATGTGATTTTATATTAATGAGAACAAAAAAATTTCAAAGTGCAGTAAGAGCACAGCTCTCAAATATCAGAATGAAAGTACAGGCTTTGAGTGCTCCAATCAAAAGACACAGGTTTAGAAGTACTGATGAAAACTCAAGACCACCTACGTGCTCCCTTTCTGGAGACTCACTTGAGATCCAAGGAAACAGACAAAGTACAAGCTGAAGGGGCGGGGACAGGTACCCTATACATGTGAACATGAGAAACAAACAAACAAACGGATTCTGTTTGAGTCCCCAGAGAGAGTCAGTAAAAAATAGCCCTATCTAGCCACCGTGAATACTTTTTGTTTGGTTTCAGCAGTGCTCAGGCATAGATTTAGTGTTGCAGCACCTTCCTTCTCATTTCCTCTCACCTCAACAAATGAATTGCTGTAATAATATGCATGTGGGCTTTTAAAATCATTGCGTTTTATGATGTTCAGGAATGTAATGAAGTAATAACCACATAAAGAGGGAAGATTGGACCCTCAAATAAACACTTCACTCCACAACACATTCTTTGTTCCCAACTGCTCCTGTCCAGAAATAGGTGTTCCTTTATATTTGTCCTTCCACCTATCAGCAGTGATCACGCCGATGTCCCTCAAACATGGCGGTGTGCAAAGAACCAAGTACACTTTTCTGTCGACAACAGGCCCAGAGGAAGGATACTTGTGGTCTTCAGGGATCACTTTCTCACTGAATGTGGCTAAATAAAGTCACCAAGCGAGCAGGAAGTATAAGAGGACAGAGGACAGAGATACGGTTTCAAGTCTTTCCACCTCCATTTACTGGTTTTGTAAGCACACGTGGCTAACTCTACCTCAAAGTGTATCGGTGAACACAGTGCTCTCCTTATGGCTTAGTTACGTTGCAAGATTTCTGGAAGCATAATGTAGGGAAGAGACATAGGCTATGTTGTTAACTGTTCTGTACATAAGGATTGTTGGGCAGACAAAAAGATGATTGATTCATAGGTAGATATTTAGACAGATGACAGATGAAAGATAGAGAGATAGGTATATAGATTGACAGATGATAGACATCATAGATAGATGATAATAAGATAGATACACAGATACATAGATACATACATACATAGATACATAGATGGACAGACAGACCGTTAGATAGATAGATACAGATATATATCGATTGACACAAAGATATTTTTCATAACCAGGTGTTGAATGGTGAATAACATAGCTAAACTACAAACAGAAAGGAAGAATGAAATCCAGTTTAAAGAGTGCAGTAAGCAGCCTTAAGGAGAAAACAAATACTACCGTTTGCAATGACGTGGATGGAGCTAGACGGTACTATGTTCAGAGAAATAGGCCAGGCGGAGAAAGACAAGTACCAAGTGATTTCACTCATGTGTGGAGTATAAAAACAAAGAAAAACTGTAGGAAAAATACAGCAGCAGACTCACAGAACCCGAGAGTTGACTAAAAGTTACCAAAAGGAAAAGGACTGGGCAGGGTGGGTCTGAAGGGATGGATAAGTGTGGGGAGAAAGAATGGGGGCATTAAAATTAGCATGTATAATGCGTGGGGTTGGGTGTGCATGGGGATTACTGTACAACACAGAGAAGACTAGTAGAGATCATATAGCATCTTACTACTCACTGATGGACAGTGACTGTAACGGGGTCTGTGGGGGGGTACATGGTGAAGGGTTCTACAGCATCCAACTACAGCTGATCGACAGTGACTGAAGAGGTTTTTCGGGGGGACTTGGTGAAGGGGGAAGCACAGTAAACATAATGTTCTTCACGTGATTGTAGATTAATTATAAAAAATATACTTTAAGTGCAATAAGTGCACTGCTCTGAATCATCAGAATAAAAGGTCAGGCACTGAGTGCTGCAAACAAAAGACACAGGGTTAAAAGAACGGATGAAAACTCAAGAAACCTACGTGCTTCCTTACAGGAGACTCACTTGAGATCCAAGGACACAGACAAACTGCAAGCTGAAGGTGTGGGGACAAGTACCCTACACGAGTGAAACTGAAAAACAATCAAACAAACGGATTCTGTTTGAGCCCCCAGAGACATTCAGTAGGAAATAGCCCTATCTGGCAACCGTGAATTCTTTTTGTTTGTTTTCAGCAGTTCCCAGCCATAGATTTAGTGGTGCAGCAACGTTCTTCTTGTTTTCTCTCACCTCAACAACTGTGTTGCTATAATAATAAGCATCTGGGCCTTTGAAATCTGTGGGTTTTATGATCTTCACGAATGTGAAGTAATAACCACCTAAAGAGGGAAGTTTGGACACTCAAATAAACATGTCACTCCACAATACACTCTTAGCTCCCAACTGCTCCTGTCTAGAAATTGGTGTTCCTTTTTATTTGACCCTCTGTCCTTTCCGCAGTGATCATGCCGATGTCCTTCAAACATGGTGGTGATCAAAGCAACAAGTTTACTTTTCTGATGACAACAGGCCCGGAGGAAGGATACTTGTGGTTTTCAGAGAGAACTTAGTCAACGAATGTGGCTAAATACAGGGAGCAATTTAGAAGGAGATGAAAGAGGACAGTAGGTAGAGACACGGGTATCACGCCCTGCACAACCATTTACTGGTTTTGTAGTACACGCGGCCGACACGACCTGAAAGTGTCTCGGTGAACCCAGTGCTCTCCCTACAGATTAGTTACCTTGCAGGGTTTTTGGAAGCATAATGTAGAAAGTGATATAGGGTATATGGTTAACTGTTCTGTACTCAAGGACAGATGGGCAGACAAAAAGATGATTGATTGATTGATAAATAGATAGACAGATAGATAGATAGATATAGGTACATATCGATTAACACAAAGCTACTGCTCATAACCAGGAGAGCAATGGAGAAAGCACATAGCGATAGTACAAACAAAAAAGAAGAATGAAATCCAGTTTAAACAGTGCAGTAAGCAGCCAAAAGAAGAAAACAAATCCTATCATTTGAAATAACGTGGATGGAGCTAGAGGGTATTGTGCTCAGTCAATTAGGGCAGTCGGATAAATACAAGGACCAAATGATTTCACTCATGTGTGGAGTACGACAACAAAGAAAAACTGAAGGAAAAAACAGCAGCAGACACACAGTACCCGAGAGAGGACTAACCGTTAAAAAAGAGAAATGGACTTGGTAGGGTTTGTGGGAAGGGAGTGATAAGGGCGGGGAAAAAAGAATGGGGGCATTAGGATTTGAATGAACAATGTGTAGTGTGTAGTGTCATGAGGAGGGCTATACAACACAGAGAAGAGAAGTGGTGATTCTACAGCATCTTACTACACGCTGACGCACAGCGACTGTAACAGGGATTTGGCAAGGACTTGGTGAAGGAGGTAGACTAGTAAACATATTGTTCTGCATGTAATTGTATATTAATGAGAACAAAAAACATTTCAAAGTGCAGTAAGATCATAGCTCTCAAATATCAGAATAAAAGTGCAGGCTTTGACTGCTCCAATCAAAAGACACAGGGTTAGAAGTACTGATGAAAACTCAAGATCACCTATGTGCTCCCTTACTGGAGTCTCACTTGAGATCCAAGGACACAGACAAACTACAAGCTGAAGGGGCGCGGACAGGTACCCTATACAAGTGAATCTGAGAAACAAAGAAACAAATGGATTCTGTTTGAGTCCCCAGAGACAGTCACTAGAAAATAGTCCTACCTAGCCACCGTGAATTCTTTTTGTTTGGTTTCAGCAGTGGCCAGGTATAGATTTAGTGGTACTGCAATGTCCTTCTCATTTTTTCTCACATCAACAAATGAATTGCTGTAATAATATGCATCTGGACTTTTGAAATCACTGGGTTTTATGATGTTCACTACTGTAAAGAAGTAATAACCACATAAAGAGGGAAGTTTGAACACTGAATCAAACACGTCTCTCGACAACAAACTATTTGACCCAAATGCTCCTGTCTAGAAATAGGTGTTCCTTTTTATTTGTCCCTCCTCCTATCAGTGGTGAACACGCCTATGTCCCTAAAACATGGTGGTGAGTAAAGCACCAAGTATACTTTTATGTCTACAACAGGCAGAGAGGAAGTATACTTGGGGTCTTCAGAGAGCACTTAGGCAATGAATGTAGCTAAATACTGTTAGCAAGCGAGAAGGAGGTATAAGAGGACAGAGGACAGAGATACGGTTTCAAGTCCCTGCACCACGATTTACTGGTCTTGTAAGCACACGCGGCTGACTCGATCTGCAACTGTTTCAGTGAGCCCAGTGCTCTCCCTGAGGCCTAGTGACCTTGCAATGTATTTGGAAGCATAATGTAGCGAAGTGACATAGGTGATGTTGTTAACTGTTCTGTACATAAGGATGGATGGGCAGACAGAAAGATGATTTATTCATAGATAGACAGATAGATAGAAGACAGATGAGAGATAGACAGATGATACACATGATAGATGATAGGAAGCTAGATAGATGGATAGATATATAGAGAGAAGGACAGAGAGATAGAAGGATATATAGAAAGATAGATAGATATACAGACAGACAGAGCAATAAATAGATACAGATACATATCGATTGACACAAAGCTGTTGCTCATAACCAGGAGATGAATGGTGAGAGCACATAGCTAAACTACAAACAAAAAGGAAGAATGAATCCCTGTTTACAAAGTGCAGTAAGCAGCAATAAGAAGAAATCAAATCCTACCATTTGCAATGACGTGGATGGAGCTAGACGGTAGTATGTTCAGAGAAATAGGTCAGGCGGAGAAAGACAAGTATCAAATGATTTCACTCATGTGTGGAGTATAACAGCAAAGAAAAACTGAAGGAAAAAAACAGCAGCAGACTTACAGAACCGGAGAGTTGACTGAAAGTTGCCAAAGGGAAAAGGACTGGGCAGGGAGGTTCTGAAGGGAGGGATAAGTTTGGGGAGAAAGAATGGGGACATTAGGATTAGCATGTATATTGCGTGGGGACAGGAAGGCATGGGGAGTGCTGTACAACACAGAGAAGACTATTAGAGATTATATAGCATCTTACTACTCACTGAAGGACAGCGACTGAAGAGGATTTTCGGTGGGACTTGGTGAAGGGGGAGCATAGAAAAAATAAGGTTCTTCACGTAATTGTAGACTAATGATAACAAAAAAGTTTTTTTAAGTGCAATAAGGGCACAGCACTGAATCATCAGAATAAAAGGTCAAGTTCTGAGTGCTGCAAACAAAAGACACAGGGTTAAAAGAACGGATGAAAACTCAAAAAACCTACGTGCTTCCTTACAGGAGACTCACTTGAGATCCAATGACACAGACAATCTACAAGCCGAAGGTGTGGGGACAAGTTCCCTACACGAGTGAAACTGAAAAACAAACAATCCAATAAATGGATTGTGTTTGAGCCCCCAGAGACAGTCAGTAGAAAATAGCCCTATCTGGCCACAGTGAATTCTTTTCGTTTGTTTTCAGCAGGGCCCAGCCATAGATTTAGTGGTGCAGCAACGTCCTTCTCATTTTCTCTCACTTCAGCAACTGATTTGCTGTAATAATAAGCATCTATACCTTTGAAATCGGTGGGTTTTATGATCTTCACGAATGTGAAGTAATAACCACCTAAAGAGGGAAGTTTGGACACTCAAATAAACATGTCACTCCACAATACACTCTTAGCTCCCAACTGCTCCTGTCTAGAAATTGGTGGTCCTTTTCATTTGACCCTCCGTCCTATCAGCAGTGATCACGCCGATGTTCTTCAAACATGGTGGTGAGGAAAGCAACAAGTTTACTTTTCTGTCAACAACAGGCCCAGAGGAAGGATACTTGTGGTCTTCAGGGTGCACTTAGTCAATGAATGTGGCTAAATACAGACAGCAAGTGAGAAGGAAATGAAAGAGGACAGTGGGTAGGGTCACGGTTTCAAGTCCCTGCACAACCATTTCCTGCTTTTGTAGGTACACGCGGCCGACTCGATCTGCAAGTGTCTCGGTGAACCCAGTGCTCTCCCTAAATATTAGTTACATTGCAGGAATTTGGGAAGCATAATGTAGGAGAGTGACATAGGCTATGTGTTTAACTGTTCTGTACACAAGTACAGATGAGCAGACAAAAAGCTGATAGATTGATTGATTGATAAATAGTTAGACAGACAGATAGATAGATAGATATAGGTACATAACGATTAACACAAAGCTACTGCTCAAAACCAGGAGAGCAATGGTGAAAGCACATTGCGATACTACAAACAAAAATAAGAATGAACTCCAGTTTAAAAAGTGCAGTAAGCAGCCATAAGAAGAAAACAAATCCTATCATTTGCAATAACGTGGATGGAGCTAGAGGGTATTATGCTCAGCCAAGTAGGCCAGGCGGAGAAATACATGTACCAAATGATTTCACTCATGTGTGGAGTATGATAAGATAGAAAAACTGAAGGAAAAGACAGCAGCAGACTCACAGAAACCGAGAGTGGACTAACAGTTACCAAGGAGAAAGGGACTGGGTAGGGTTTGTGGGAAGGGAGTAATAAAGGTGGGGAAGAAGAATGGGGGCATTAGGATTAGCATGCATAATGTGTAGGGTGGGGGGTCATGGGTAGGGCTGTACAACATTGAGAAGACATGTAGTGATTCTACAGCATCTTATTACATGCTGATGGACAGCGACTGCAACTGGGATTTGGGGGGAACATGCTGAAGAGGGTAGACTGGAAAACATAATGTTCTGCATGTGATTTTATATTAATGAGAACAAAAAAATTTCAAAGTGCAGTAAGAGCACAGCTCTCAAATATCAGAATGAAAGTACAGGCTTTGAGTGCTCCAATCAAAAGACACAGGTTTAGAAGTACTGATGAAAACTCAAGACCACCTACGTGCTCCCTTTCTGGAGACTCACTTGAGATCCAAGGAAACAGACAAAGTACAAGCTGAAGGGGCGGGGACAGGTACCCTATACATGTGAACATGAGAAACAAACAAACAAACGGATTCTGTTTGAGTCCCCAGAGAGAGTCAGTAAAAAATAGCCCTATCTAGCCACCGTGAATACTTTTTGTTTGGTTTCAGCAGTGCTCAGGCATAGATTTAGTGTTGCAGCACCTTCCTTCTCATTTCCTCTCACCTCAACAAATGAATTGCTGTAATAATATGCATGTGGGCTTTTAAAATCATTGCGTTTTATGATGTTCAGGAATGTAATGAAGTAATAACCACATAAAGAGGGAAGATTGGACCCTCAAATAAACACTTCACTCCACAACACATTCTTTGTTCCCAACTGCTCCTGTCCAGAAATAGGTGTTCCTTTATATTTGTCCTTCCACCTATCAGCAGTGATCACGCCGATGTCCCTCAAACATGGCGGTGTGCAAAGAACCAAGTACACTTTTCTGTCGACAACAGGCCCAGAGGAAGGATACTTGTCGTCTTCAGGGATCACTTTCTCACTGAATGTGGCTAAATAAAGTCACCAAGCGAGCAGGAAGTATAAGAGGACAGAGGACAGAGATACGGTTTCAAGTCTTTCCACCTCCATTTACTGGTTTTGTAAGCACACGTGGCTAACTCTACCTGAAAGTGTATCGGTGAACACAGTGCTCTCCTTATGGCTTAGTTACGTTGCAAGATTTCTGGAAGCATAATGTAGGGAAGAGACATAGGCTATGTTGTTAACTGTTCTGTACATAAGGATTGTTGGGCAGACAAAAAGATGATTGATTCATAGGTAGATATTTAGACAGATGACAGATGAAAGATAGAGAGATAGGTATATAGATTGACAGATGATAGACATCATAGATAGATGATAATAAGATAGATACACAGATACATAGATACATACATACATAGATACATAGATGGACAGACAGACCATTAGATAGATAGATACAGATATATATCGATTGACACAAAGATATTTTTCATAACCAGGTGTTGAATGGTGAATAACATAGCTAAACTACAAACAGAAAGGAAGAATGAAATCCAGTTTAAAGAGTGCAGTAAGCAGCCTTAAGGAGAAAACAAATACTACCGTTTGCAATGACGTGGATGGAGCTAGACGGTACTATGTTCAGAGAAATAGGCCAGGCGGAGAAAGACAAGTACCAAGTGATTTCACTCATGTGTGGAGTATAAAAACAAAGAAAAACTGTAGGAAAAATACAGCAGCAGACTCACAGAACCCGAGAGTTGACTAAAAGTTACCAAAAGGAAAAGGACTGGGCAGGGTGGGTCTGAAGGGATGGATAAGTGTGGGGAGAAAGAATGGGGGCATTAAAATTAGCATGTATAATGCGTGGGGTTGGGTGTGCATGGGGATTACTGTACAACACAGAGAAGACTAGTAGAGATCATATAGCATCTTACTACTCACTGATGGACAGTGACTGTAACGGGGTCTGTGGGGGGGTACATGGTGAAGGGTTCTACAGCATCCAACTACAGCTGATCGACAGTGACTGAAGAGGTTTTTCGGGGGGACTTGGTGAAGGGGGAAGCACAGTAAACATAATGTTCTTCACGTGATTGTAGATTAATTATAAAAAATATACTTTAAGTGCAATAAGTGCACTGCTCTGAATCATCAGAATAAAAGGTCAGGCACTGAGTGCTGCAAACAAAAGACACAGGGTTAAAAGAACGGATGAAAACTCAAGAAACCTACGTGCTTCCTTACAGGAGACTCACTTGAGATCCAAGGACACAGACAAACTGCAAGCTGAAGGTGTGGGGACAAGTACCCTACACGAGTGAAACTGAAAAACAATCAAACAAACGGATTCTGTTTGAGCCCCCAGAGACATTCAGTAGGAAATAGCCCTATCTGGCAACCGTGAATTCTTTTTGTTTGTTTTCAGCAGTTCCCAGCCATAGATTTAGTGGTGCAGCAACGTTCTTCTTGTTTTCTCTCACCTCAACAACTGTGTTGCTATAATAATAAGCATCTGGGCCTTTGA
>NW_026645091.1:0-30603 GCF_030020395.1 Manis pentadactyla
CAGAAATGGATTATAACGCAATGAATTTTAAAAAAAGAATTCACAAGGGCATACTTATTCTGAAAACGTTAAATAAATAAATATAAAGAGGGAAGAAATGACAATTCTTGACAGTGGAATACCAATTGATATACCAGAAGAAATTATGACATCACCATTTTGCAACCATTAAAGTAATAATTGATTCAGGTAGAATTATCAATACATGTTAAAATCAGTGATTGAAAGTTTGTTGGAGAAAGGATTTTTACACAGCATCAAAGTGACCTTGGATTTCTTATTTACTACAAAGGGATAAAAATGTTGCCTTTACAGTGGATGAATCCACTGTATGGTCAATCCAGCAAATGGTCAAAGATAATGTCACCAATTATGGGAAAAATGACATGATGGGAGGTACTGGGAAGGACGTATTCTCTGTCTTGTAGTAACCCTGTCAAAACTACATATTCTTAATCTAAACACAAAGAAACAATCAGAAAAATGCAAATTGAGAAACATCCTACCCAACTACTGGCCTCTACTTTTACAAAATGTTAGTGTCATGAAAGACAAAGGCTGAGGACTGTTCTAGATTTAAGGGATTAAAGAGACATGTCTCCAAAGGCGACATGATTCTAGATTTGGAGGGAAGAGCTATAAAGGAGTATTTTTGAACAATTGCTGAAATTTAAATGTGGATTCTGAAAACATTAAATAAATAAATATAAAGAGGGAAGAAATGACAGTTCAGGACAGTGGAATACCAACTGATACACCAGAAGAAATTATGACATCACCATTTTGCAACGTACTTGTGTATTAGATAATAACATTATTTAATGTGAAGCCTCTTGAATTTTATAATGGTGTTGTGGTTATGAGAGAAAGCATCCTTCTGAAGGATAAACACTGAAGTGTATAAGTGTGGATAAAAGGTTTTGATATATGCAACTTATTCTCAAATGGTTTAGCAAAGATAAATGAGACAAATATGGAAAAATGTTATATCAGTGCATCTAGGTAAAGGTTATATAGTAGTTTACTGTACTGATCTTGCAACCTTTCTGTAGTTTTAATTTTTTACAATGGAAACTAATATGTGAATATGCATATATTTTATTTTGACATTTATTTTATGTCATACTCTGTATGGTCAACTGGCTCTGGGGTCCTGCACTTGCTCACTGTGCTTCTGCCCCTCACTCTCCTCAAGCAATACCTTACCTCCTTTGAGTTATGTAGCCTGCAACAATGAGAAGGGGAGTTGGGGGAGGCTATAAGACTGATGAGATTTCTGGATTGATGGGAATAATATTTAAGCATGCATCTAACTCTACCAGGAGCCCTCATATGTACCTCATTTGAAATATAATTCCCATATCCATTTTGCCAGTTAGATTAATGTATTTTAATTGCTCTGCAGGTAGGTTCCTTTGGGAATCTGATGAAAAACTACCTACTCAGGAATGAGAAAATGCAAATAGAGACCCACTGAAGTTAACAACATCTTCTAAACTACATTTTTTGTTGTAGTTGAAATTAAGACTCATTTCTATCTGCTTATTTTAATCAGATCACTGGCCAACTACCTCCTTGCACAATTTGGGAATAAGGCTTGATTTGGGATGGGAAAGAAGAGAAAGAGATGGCATGGGGTACCAAAAGGTTTTTGGCAAGTCAGAATTCCGTGTGAGTTCCGCTGAGTCTACAGGTTAGAGAAAGAAAGGCCAAGGATGGGGTAGAAGTAGGAGGGGCTGTGCCAAAAGCAAACCTTGCCTACTTGGAAATGCAGCAGGTGTGCCCCTGAAAATTACTTGTAGGTGGTAAATGTAACCCTGAAGAAATACATGTCGACAAAAATTATTGCGAGCTTGGAAATGGTGAATGAGCTCGGGTTCCCCTTTCCAACAGATCCACTTGTCCTTCTCCAGTTTCAATCCTGTATGTGTCTTACGTGCTTTTGCTTCAGTAAAATGATAGCTATATACATTTTAGCAATTATTAATAGTATCGAACTCTGGCTTTCCTCTCCTTTTCCTCTCTCTCCTTTTTCTTTCTTCCTAGACACACACACATGCACACACACACATACACACCACTACTATCACCACTGGCACACCCATCAGGAAAAAGAATAAAAGATAAGAGGGAGAAAGAGAAGATAATAGAGGCTTCATACAATTCCCATCTTTTCCATCTCCAGTTTTAGGTTCAGTGAGGTAGAGCGATTCAGTCCCCTTCCTATTTGCTTGACCTTTAAAATGTAACATGCCCACCTGATGCTGAGTCCTCTGTATTTGCCATTGAATGGGTTTAAAATGTTAAGATAGCACTTCATAAGGCAAAAGGGCATACGTGAACAAAGAATGAGAAAGATGATGAGAGTGTGATGAAAGAATTAGTTATACAACATTCTTAATTTAGAATAAAATGGACTTAGAATGAAAATGTAGAATGAGGAGAGTTAGCAAAGAGGTGATAAAAGAGTAATTTGAAATGTGAGGGGAAAATCTTCATGATCACATGTACATATTTTGCTGAAGCAGATAGCCCATGAACTTGAAAAACAAGATATATACCATGTTCCCTTGATCATGAGGAACTTCTGCATTTTTACCCTTTTATCACTTCAGGACTGAATGAAAGTCAATATGCCTGTAACCTCATGCCTGAATTTAGATTGAGTTCAAATTAAAGACTGGTGAAATCATTATTAAATAACTTTGATTAGAAAATATAGATTATAAAGCTAGAGTGAATCCCTTGCTTTTCATGTTACAAACAGCAGGAAGCACATGAGAAAATGCAAATCACTGCCCTGTGCCAATTACAAGAGCTGCTTATTATTATAAAAGACAGGCATTTCTGAAATATGCTTCAGTCTGTCAGGTTTTTGAACACGTGGGCACCACTATGTTGAAGGTACTATTATGGAAGTAAACTGGACGATCAATGTTATTTAAAGAAAACTTTATTTGGCTCTTTTGATGGATGGGTTACCATGGTCCAGTTTTAATTTTTTAAGTTTAGTTTTAGCTGTGATGGATCTTCTCCAAATGAAGAATGTGTGATTCTCTCTAAACTTTGAAAATCATCTCAAAATTTTTGTGGCATCTCAGATGAGAGACTTTCCTAGGATCTTAAATGAAAGGGATCTTAGAGAGCATCATATGAGCCCATCTTCCCATGTCAGTAAAGGAATCTCTATAAAGTTGACAGGTGGCATCAAGCCCTGGTTTACTGCTTCCTGCCTCAGTACATGTCTCACATGTAATCTATGTGAGACAGTTCATATCTGTACATATCATAGAAAAAATTCCTCATATTTCCCTCCTGGATGCTGCTTTCTGACTTCTGTCCACAGTTTTAGTTATTTTCTCTGGCACAGGATACTGCAAACAGACACTCATCTGTTATTATATTCTTTCTCCAGTTCTCCAGGAAAAACATTCCAAAATTCACTGTCTGGCTGATTGTGCTTCTAGCCCTCAACCCTCTCTTCTGCTTCTGTGGACTCTGATTTGTCAATGTCTCTCTTAAAATATTGTTCCCACTAGTGAGTGAAGTAGCTTAGGTGTAGTCTAAGCAGTGTGGAACACTGGCCAGTAACCAGTTTCTCCTTTATCTAGGCAGTCTATTTTACAAATTCACACCAAAATTATGCTAGTTTTCTTTTTAGCAGCCACAATCCACAGGTAAGATTATGCCAACTAAATTCTTGGTCTTTTAAAGTACAATTATTGTTACCATTTTCTTGGGAAATTGATTTTTTATAAAGAAAAATAGTAATTCTGATGGTTTAAAATGCCGTCTTGTTGATTTTGCTCATAGTTCCAGATAACCTATTTTCCCATCTATCATATTATCCGATGTTAGTTATCTGAGCCATCCTCAGATTTCAACATGTCTTCTATATCTTTATTGCATTAATTATTCTTTGTATCACCACCCTTATTACAATTGCGTGGCTCATAGTGGGCTCAGGATTGGTATATAGTACACTGGTAAATAGGGCAAAGGCTGGGCCAGCATGTCAGAGTTTGTCACTAGACATCTTCCAGTTTGGATTGCAATAATTCACTGGTCATGAGTCACTGGATTTGGTTTTTCATGTAACCATGGGTTCCAGGGAGATTCTATATGCTACTCTGATGAGATTTTAAATAGGATCCTCAACATTCTAATACAGTCTGCCAAAGTGTAAACTGCTGAACTCCGTTTCTTTTCTTTTAGTTCATTCTTTTCCATTATTGGAATCTTCTACTAATTCTCCCTAACCCTAATAGGGCACAGACTTCTTTGAGAGTAAGAATCATGTCTTAGTCATTTTTGATATCCCTAAACTTTTTAGCAGAATTCAGCAAATGCAGTTTAGTTTGACTTATATTGAATTTATGTGCTAGGATCCCTGGTAGACACTGGGAATGCAAAGATGCATAAGGCACTGTCTCTGCCCTTGAGAATTTTGAGTCTAGAGTGGGAACGCTAAAATCTGACTGCTTAGGTGTGAGTTCTGGCTCTACTAGTTACTAGCTGGTGACCTTGGGAAAATTGCTTGACCTTTCTCTGATTTAGTTTCTCATCTGTTAAATAGTGCTAATCATAGCACCTACCTCAGATATTTAATGTGAGGAGAGTACAAACAAAAACTAATACTTATAATGTAAAGTGGTATTGGCTAAGTATATAGTTGCTGAATCACAGTGTTGTACACCTGACACCATTTGGTATGTATTTCAACATTTCAATAAAAAATAGGCAAAAAGAAATTATGTGAGGGATGTAAGACTTACAACATGGCAACATACTTTCTGAATTTGAAAAGAAGCCAATAGGAAAAGTAAAGAAATGAGCATGAAAGCATCTGTTATGATGGGGAAGAGGCACAGAAAGAAGAGAAGGAGACTGGAAACATGACCACATCATCTTTGAAAGTGAAATGCAAAATTAAACCAAGTGCCCTCATATTTTGTACTTGCAACCAGAGAAAATCTATTTTCCATAAATAAATCTGATTTATAAAAGGGAGGTAATGGTTTGGCTCTTCAATATTAAGGTAATTTCAGTTCTGAAACTAGTTCATCCTGGATGAATTTAAGCAGTATGCAATAAAATTGGTAATAATGCTCCCCAAATCAGCATCATGTTTTGATCATCTACCCCAGATTTAGGAATTAGGTTACTCTAATCATATGACACATTAGGACTTACCCTTTATTCACTTATCTTGTTTCTGAGGAGTCTTATTTTGAGACTCCCAGAGTTAATGAAACCTTCAATAGTTAGGCTTTAGAGGTGTTATTTCCTAGTCCCCAGTACAGTGATTATATTTTCTTTACAGTCTTAGCTTTGGTCACTAGCTGACACAGTGTGTCTCAGGTTTCTCCACTGTGAGGTTATTTTTTCCTATGTCCATTCTGTTTCTTTTTTTAGGAAGAGAATAGTATGTGTAGCCTGGGCTAGGAGCCGGGAGTTAGATCCACCTGCATGATGGACGCTGAGGGTCTACATCATTTGGAAATCTTCTGCATAGGACATTTCTGTTCAACACCATTCATAAACAATCTGTATAGTATTTTATTTTTACTGGTGTGTGTGCCAGACAGTTGCGCCAGGCTTTTGGTGATGCTGCAGCACCACGGTGTTTGGTCCTCAGGTCATGCCTGCCTGGCCACAGTGAGCTCCTTCCACTGGCTCCTGTTCCCTCTGACATATTCCATCTTTGTTGGTCTTCGTTCTTGGTGTTACTTACTTTGTGATCCTTGAATAGTGTCCTGAGTCCTTTATTTATTGTCTCATTTTTAGTATCAGCCATTTCTTCAAAGATCCCTGGTTCCCTTTATTTGAGAATGGTATTAAAAATCTACATGTGCTCAGAGGAGAATGCAGGGAAATATATGCAACTCCTCCAACCTATGTATACATTCCTAAGCATAAAGATTTCTATGTGGAACTTTCTGTATGCATATTAAGCTAAAGATGAGTTTATTCTGATTTCTCCAACTGGATCCATTATCATATGGATATTGTCACATAGTCCTTGCTTATCTGCAACTGCACTGCAATATGGAGAAACCTGGCTCTCATCAGCTGCCATTTATTAAATTCAGTGATTGACCCATTCCAGTTTACAGGTATAGTGGTTCCAGCATTCTTAGCTAATACCCCCATGAAGAAAAATCAAGAACAGTGGAAACTAGCAGATGTCTGAAATAAAACGGTTTATTGAGACTTGACAGATGTTAGCCAGGAAAGGGACTCATTTCTGAGACAGGAAGTTTCTGGTTCACCAGCCAGACCAGTGAGCAGAAACAACTTGTCTGCCAGACTCAAGAAGCAGGGATCATTCATAAGGGGTCTGAGGGAAAGAAAGTTCTTTAACTTTATACTGGTGTTAGATGAAGATGGTGGGCAAACGTGAAGTGAGAAAGTCCGGGGATAAGTGGATAGTCCGTAAGGAAGGATCCTGGATTGGTTGTTGGTGATGGTCAGACATTGTTCATGCTCAAGAGGAATGCTGTGCTTCTAGGACCTTCTAGATAACAGCTGAAATGATTTCACCCAGTCACATGGACTTTCTGGCTAGCTATGGCCCTGGCTATTGGATGGGTACCTTCCCTTGTCTCTTCCCCTGGTTCTTCAGCCCTTATGGCACTTAATTTTAGGACATCAGAATTTTTCCTTATCATGAGAAGGAATTTTCTAAACAGAGTCCACTGTTTATTTACATTACAGTTTGCCTTTAGTCTACATTGGCAAAGTTATTTAGGTCAGCATGTTTTGCCCCAACACTCACTGATTTTTTTTCATATATATTTTTTATTAAGGTAACATTGATATGCAGTCTTATGAAGGTTTCACATGAAAAACATGTGGTTACTACATTCAAACATATTATCAAGTCCCCTCCCCCACATTCCCCATTACAGTCAGTGTCCATCAGTGTAGTAAGATGCCACAGAGTCACTACTTCTCTGTGCTACACTGTCTTCCCCATGACACCCCCCACACATGTGTACCAATCATAATACTTCTCAATCTCCTTCTCCCTCCCTCCCCACCCACACTCCCCCCGCCCTCCCCTTTGGTCACCGCTCGTCCCTTCTTGGAGTCTGTGAGTCTGCTGCTGTTTTGTTCCATCAGTTTTGCTTTGTTGTTATACTCCACAAATGAGTGGTCATTTGGTTCTCTGCGTGACTTATTTCACTGAGCATAATACCCTCTAGTAGTTCCATCCATGTTGTTGCAAATGGTAGGATTTTTTCCTTCTTAGGGCTGAATAGTATTCCATTGTGTATATGTACCACATCATCTTTATCCATTCATCTACTGAGGGACACTTAGGTTGCTTCCATATCTTGGCTATTGTACACAGGGCTATGATAAACATAGGGGTGCATATGTCTTTTTGAATCTGAGATTTTGTTTTCTTTGGGTAAATTCCTAGGAGTGGAATTCCTGGGTCAAGTGGTATTTGGTTTCATTCTCTTACATGTAGCTGTCCAGTTTTGCCAACACCAGTTGTTGCAGAGACTCCTTTAATGTATATTAATTGACCATAACTGCTTGGGTTTATATCTAGGCTGTCTATTCTCTCCCATTGATCTATGGGTCTGTTGTTGTGCCAGTACCAAGTTGTCTTGATTACTGTTGCTTTTTAGTAGAGCTTAAAGTCAGGGAATGTAATCCCCCCAGCTTTATTATTCCTTCTCAGGATTACTTTGGCTTTTCAGGGGGTCTTTTGTTGTTCCATGTGAATTTTAGAACTATTTGCTCTAATTTGGTGAAGAATGCCATTGGCATTTTGATAGGGATTTCATTCAGTGAATTTTAGAACTATTTGCCCTAATTTGTTGAAGAATGCCATTGGAATTTTGATAGGGATTTCATTCAATCTGTAGATTGCTTTAGGCAGGATGGCCATTTTTACAATATTAATTCTTCCTATCTATGAGCACAGGATGTGTTTACATTTATTGGTATCTTCTTTAATTTCTTTCATGAGTGTCTTGTAGTTTTCAGAGTATAGTTCTTTCACTTCCTTGGTTAGGTTTATTCCTAGGTATTTTATTCTTGTTGATGCAATTGTGAATGGAATTGTTTTCCTGATTTCTCTTTTTGTTAGTTCATTATTAGTATATAAGAATGCAGCATATTTCTTAGTATAAATTTTGTATCCTTCAACTTTTCTGAATTCAGATGTTCTAGTAGTTTTAGAGTGGATTCTTAGGGTTTTTTATGTACAATATCGTGTCATCTGCAAACAGGGACAGTTTAACTTCTTCCTTGCCAATCTGGATGCTTTTTATTTCTTCGTGTTATCTGAATGCTGTGGCTAGGACCTCTAGAACTATGATGAATGAAAGTGGGGAGAGTGGGCATCCTTGTCTTGTTCCCTATCTTAAAGGAAAAGCTTTCAGCTTCTTGCTGTTAAGTATGATGTTGGCTGTGGGTTTGTCCATTACTGTAGTTATATTCTTTGTCATATTTTGTTTTTCATCCTTTGGTTTTTATTTCCTCTTACAATGTAAAAATCTTTGGGTTTGGAGAAATGCATAGTAGCATGTGTCATCCACTAAAGTGTCCCATGGAATTCTCCAAGCCCCACCTCATGATCTATTCACCATCTGTGTAATTTTGCCTTGTCCATAATGTTCTGGAAATGGGGTCCCACAGTGTAAAGGATATGCGGTCCTACAGTTTAAAATTTACTTTGCAATATTCACATAAGATTCATCCACGTATCTCAATGGGCTGATGATGATTTCTAGTGCTGGATAATATTCAATTACTTGAGTGGGGAGGAAAGATAATTTTCCCTCTATCCTCCTGTGTATGTGGCTGAGACCTTTCTGGTAATAAAAGATAGATTAACATGAGAAAACAAACAGAAAGTTAATAAATATGTGTCTCTATCATTGCAGGGAAAATGGAGTTCCCTCGGCCAGGCTGCTCGCCTGACCGTCACCTACTCACCCACATGGCATGCCATGTGCTTTCTCCTGACTCCTCAAAATGTGTGTGCATTGTGACCTCATGACTGCCTACTGAGCTTGTGCAGGCTTTTGTACTGGTTGGCAGGACGTCATTGATGTCTGTGCTGCTATATAAGGATCTCTGCCTGGTGCTCTATTGCAGAGTGTGGATCAGAGACTTGCTGCATGCAGATACAGGAGGTGTAATCTCAGCACTGAACTGGCCACCGGGAGAATAAAGCTTGGTAGCCTTGTCCTGTTTTGGGCTCATGGAATCCACTGTGAACTTGCCAGGAGCTGAGCTCCTATGCTTCACCCATATATGTTAGACTCCTAGTAAAACTTAGTAAGTCCCACAAAAGACACAAACTATCACCGTAAATGACATCTTCATGTAAGAACAAAAGAAAAGATGTTGGCTGTGGGGGAGGCCAGTTATGGGAGGTTTTCAGGCAAAGCACCATAAAAAGGCATCTGGTTTTTATTCACATTTATGTCTTTGCCTGTGCTAAGATTTCTACATTCAGTCATTCACCTCTTCCTGATTCAGAGGGGAAGACACCCTTACAAATGGAGATTTCCCTTGCACATGTAAATCTCATACAAAAGGCCAACTTCTAGTGGGTTTTCAGTTTCTCCTGTGTTTGCAGTTTCCTAATAATAACCAGTGTAGAATAATCACTCTAACAAAGAGGTGTATCCTGGGCTGACAAAACAGGTGCCCCTTCAGGTCCTTAACCATAGAGAAGTTGGGATATTTGGCTCCCTTTCAGTCTGAATTTCCAAAATTTAATAGATTCAGCCTGACCGTGGCGAGGTGGCCCCACCTGCCCTGGGCCAAGAGCACATCCAGCCTGTGGGAGTGCAGGGAGCCCTCGGGCGGCCGCTCACCCACCTGCCTCCTGAGAGCGCATCTTGGGCCTCCGCCTGGCTCCCCGCGGTCAGACAGGAGCGCGTCTTTCTGTGTCCAGGGAGGCGCAGTGACCCACGGAAAGGTGAGTGGAAACCGGGAGAAGCCTCCTGGGCACTGGTTGGAGGGGGCTCAGCCTTGGGATGTCCCGGGAGGAAGGGCTTGCTGTGGAGACCGGGGTTTAGTGATTTCTGTGTGAGGTGTGCGTGGGGCCTGGTTTTCCCAGCTGTCTTCATTGGAAACACTGTGCTTTCCCCACCATGGGTCCTTGATTCCTTGGTCCTAGACCAGCAGCCGTCTGCTCTGCAGCAGCCCCACTGCTCCACGGCTCCAGAACCCAGGTTCTAGCCAGGACTGAAGCCTCCACTCCGAGCTCCTTGGGGTTGGTCTGTTGTACAGGGTCCCGTGTGGTTTCACACATGTGTGGAGATAAAACTGCAGACATAACTCATGCATAAATCTGAGTTCTGTGAGATTGGGTAATGCAGAGATGGACGCAGAACTCAGAATACCAACTATGCTTATATAAAGGATACACAGGGAATTTGAAAACCCTCACAGCAATCTATGTAGATGACACTGCTAAACTTTTTGTATTCAAATGCCAAAGTTAACTGGCTTAAAAGTTGACTTACTTTTTGTTAAATTCTCTAGAGCTGTGGAACTATTTGTGTTTTGACTTGTTTTGGATTTTAGCTTGGTGTCTCTATTTTCCTTCCACATAGTGTTTCTGCATTTATGTATTCTTAAATCTAAGACCACATAATTTACTTATTATAAAATCTTATGTGTAAAACCAAGACATGTATCCAGCAAAAAAACATTCTGTGAACGTAGGTCATGATATCAGTGCTTTTTTTCTCCCCAAAAGTGGAATATACACTTCCATAGAGGAAAACTAAAATATGTTAATTTTTTAAAATAAAGATTTAATATTATTTTGATGCAGTCCAAATAGTAAATCAAAGTACATAATTGTATTTTAAATAATTAAATTAAGATTGCAACTTATTAAATGTATTGTTTCCTCTTAAACTGCTCAATGGCTAAAGGGCAATGAATCAGCTTGCAGCTGCCCAACTTTAAAAGAAAGTGCAAATTACCAATTTTAAGTGTTGCCAGCTACAATAATTTTGTATTAACTGATATTTGTGTTTGTTCTTGTCATATAATTATTTTATTATGTTCTGTATCTCCAAAAAGTTTTCCCGCATCTGTAGAAAATGTTTAGCTGGCACCACAGGATGCTTACTACATAAAACCGCTACTTCTAAGACCAGGAGCTATAGCTAATGTATCTAATACATAGAAACAAATGCAGGGAACCAGACAGAGGAGGAGCCAGAGGAATATGTTCCAAGCAAAAAGAACAAGACAAAACATCACAAAAAGTGCTAAAGGAAATGGAGATAAGCAATTTATCTGACAAAGAACACAAAACAATGGTCATACTGATGCTCACTGAACTTGGGAAAAGAACTGATAATCTCAAGGAGGATTTCAACAAAGGGACAGAAAATATAAAAATGAACCAGTCAGAGCTGAAGAATACAACAGGAAATGAAAACACAATAGAATCCATAAGTAAGCTGGAGGATGCAGAGGAAAGAATCAGTGAGCTGGAAGACAGGGTGGTGGAGAGTGACCAAGCTGAGTAACAGAGAGAAAAAAATTTCTAAAATGAGAATACATGAAAAATCTCTGTGACACAATAGGATATCACCTCACACCAGTTAGGATGGCCAACATAGAAAAGACTAGGAACAAAAAACACTGGCAAGGAGGTGGACAAAGGGGAACCCTCCTACACTGCTGGTGGGAATGTAAACTAGTTCAACCATTGTGGAAATCAATAAGCAGGTTCCTCAAAAAACTAAAATTAGAAATACCATTTGACCCAGGAATTCCACTCCTAGGAATTTACCCAAAGAAAACAACTTCCCAGATTCAAAAAGACATATGCACCCCTATGTTTAATCTCAGCACTATTTACAACAGCCAAGATATGGAAACAACCTAAGTGTCCATCAGTAGATGAATGGATAAAGAAGATGTACATATACACAATGGAATGCTATTCAACTATAAGAAAGAAACAAATGCTACCATTTGCAACAATCTTGATGGAGCTAGAGGGTATTATGCTCAGTGAAATAAGTCAGGCAGAGAAAGACAAATGCCACATGATTTCCCTCATTTGTGGAGTATAACAATAAGCAAAACTGAAGGAACAAAATAGCCGCAGACTCACAGACTCCAAGAAGTGGAGGGGTAGGGGAGGGCAGGTGGGGAGGGAGGGAGAATAGGATTGTGGGGTATCATGATTGGTGCACATGGTGTGTGTGGGGTCATGGGGAAGACAGTGTCACTGAGGGAAGACAAATAGGGACTCTGTGGCATCTTAGTACACTGATGGACAGTGACTGCAATGGGGTATGGGGCAGACTGGATAATGTAGTAACCACATTGTTTTTCTTGTGAAACTTTCATAAGAGTGTGTATCAATGATACCTTAGTAAAAAAAAAAAAACATCTCTGTGACACCTCCAAACCAAACAATATTCTCATAATAGGGGTTCTGGAAGCACAGAAAATCCTTAACAAGATGAACCCAAGGAGGTCCACACCAAGACACATAGTAATTAAAATGGCAGAGATCAGCAATAAAGAGAGAATATTAAGAGCAGCAAGAGAAAAGCAGACAGTTACCAGTATCTATAAGGGGAACTCCATAAGGCTATCAGATTTCTCAGCAGAAAGTTTACAGGCCATAAGGAAGGGGCATGGAATATTCAAATTACTGAGAGGAAAAAAAACTACAACCGAGAATATTCTCCCAAGCAATGTTAGCATTCAGAATTGAAGGAGAGAGGAAAAAGTTTTCCATAGATATCAAGGCTAAAAGATTAATCACCACTAGACTGACCTTACAGGATATGTTAAAGGGACTTCTTTAGATGGAATTGTTTTTAAATTGAGATGGTTTTCCTCAGTGAAATGTAGCTACACATCACTTACATAGTGACTTTGAAGTACAAAAGGCAAAAGTAGTAAAATCAGTAATACACAAATTATTAAGTGATATGCAAATTTAAAAGATGTAGATTATGACATTGTATACATAAAACACTTAGGGAAATAATAATTAAGATGAGGGAGTTTGGTGTAGATTTAGGGCGTTGGGGTTTGGTTTAACTTTCATTAAGCACAAGTAGTCCATTTCCCCTGCCCCTCTATCTCTATTGAGGCCTCCAGGATGGAAAGGACTTGCCCATGGTCACACATGAGACAGGGTTAGGCTGGACTGGTGGTTTTCTCTCCTTCCCCCATCTCAGTCCTGGGCTCTGAAAGGAGGAGAATGAAACATTCACTCTGGTGCTTTCAAGTCCACCGCCATCACATGTTTTGGAGTTCCTAGAGATGACATTTCCTCCTGCCCCACCTGGGCTGGGTGTTGATGGCCATACTCCTGGGCAGCCTGAGTGCCTGTCACACAGGGCCCTTGGTAGGCATGTGTGGATTTATACAGGCCTGGGTGCAGTGACCTGCCAGCTCCCAAATGTTGCCTTCTTTAGGGCTGGCAGGGCCCTCTTGGGACTGGATGGATCCCTTGTCCTTTCTGGTGGGCAGCCACAGACAATCACACGTAGACAGGACAGCCCTTGGCTTCTGTCCACCAGGCGGGCATCCATGGTCCTCCTACTAAGGCCAGTCTGGGCCCTGTCAAGCCTCCTTGGCCAGTTACTGAGCTGATCCTGATGCTGGGCAATTGAACAGCTACATGGGCAGTATAGACAGCCCTTTGGGATGTTTCAGTTCCTACCACCAGTGTGGCTGACACAGGTGTCTCCTGCCTCACAGCCTTAGTCTGCCATGAGAGGTAATAACTTTCTGAGCATTGAATGTGGTCCTGACCACAACAGCCATACAGCAGAGTTACATACATACAACCCTGCGTTCCTTCAGCCTTCCAGCTGCAACAAACCTTTGACATTCATACTCACTGAAAATCAGGGACCTGAGAGCAACTGTCTCCCAGAGGGTAGGGAGATACCTGTTACATTTACCACCAGCATTAATACTGCTTTTTCTGTCAGTGGATTAGCTTCTTGTGGCCATGGCAGGGCCCCAGGAGCAGCAGATGGGCAGATGCAACCCCCGACCCTACGTGAGCTCCCTCCTTCCTTGGGCTTTGGACTCACTGCTGTGCACCGGGCCAGCAGTGATGTGGAGTGTGCTGCTTTCCCTGCCCGGCACCTGTTCTCATATCCAAATCTGCACCTCAGCTTTCCTTTCAGTCACCTGCCTCCATTCCAATCAGCTCCAGAAGGCAGACCCTATGTTCCACCCACCTTGAAGATGGGTGTGTGATCCCAGCCCATCCAACCCCACGTTCCATCCTCTGGGTGTTCTGATGGGGTCAAGGATGCAAATGCAACTGGAGCCAGGCCAAAGTCATTGAACGACATGACTTTTCATGGAACCTGAGGGAAGGAGGAACACTGCCTTAGAATGGTCGGTGAGTGGGTGTCCACCTGGAGCTGCTGGAGGCCCCAGATGCAGCGAGAGAGACTGCCCATGAGTGGGGCCACCCCACAGGCACTCAGGTCGGAGGGCTGGAGACCGACCATGTCCTACTGGGAGAGCCCCTGGATCTGGCAGGCTCAGGCACCATCTTAAAATTGCCTCTTGCAGTCACTAACATTTCTATCATTTATAAAGTAATTAGTTTATTTTACTTCTCCAAGTGTGTCTGGTCCCTTGCAACTAGAAAAGTCCCAGCTGACACATCATTATCAATAATTCCTGAGACTACCTCTGCCTGGCGTCCTCCCTGGGTGGAGCATGGCTGGGGGGGTGGTTGAGGAGTGCATGGGGTCAGATCTGGGGCTGAAAACAGCTCTGTCCCTGTTCCTTCTCTGTTCTGGGGTAGAGAATCCCCAGAACAGTGAGAGGAGAAGTGAGGGAAGAGGTCCCTGCATGTTGTGCTTGTATTTTCCTTGTTTTAGGGCTCATTCTGTTAGTGTGTTTTTTTTACTAGGAAATCCACCCAATTCCTCTAGGCTTCCAGGTTGATGCAGCTTGTTTCTAAACATGCTCTCAAGGCAACTTATTGCTGTTCACATCTGTGGCCACTGATTTAGGTAGTGTTCATTGGGTCTCCCCACTGGGAAGGTACTTTCCCCCATGTCCATCCTGTGTGTCTTCTTGAGGAGGAAGACCTCCTCTGAAGAGGGGAGTCGGCCACACCTCCATGATGGATGTCTGAGTGCCAACATCAATTATTCAGAATTCTTCTGCAATATAACTATGTCCAACCCCATGCGTAAAAATCACTTAATAACTTATTTTTACTAATGTGAATGTCTGGATCACTGTTTTAGGCTTTTGGTGACAGCCCAGCACTAGCATCTGGTTGCTCCGGTCATGGCTGCTGTGGCTCTGGAGAACTACATCCATCGGCTCCGGTTCCCCTTTGACATATTCAGTCTTTGTCAGCCTTTTTTGGGGGGGTACTTCCCTATTTTGTGATACTTCATTATTCTTTATTTACTGTTTCAGTCCTAGTGTTATCCATTTATTCAAACAGCCCTGCCACCTTAGGGAATGGTATTAAAAATTTACATGTTGCAGCTAAATGTGCTCAGTGGACAATGGAAGAAAATATACACACCAGTTCCAATCTATGCATACATACCTAATTATAAAGATTTCTATGTGGAACTGTCTTTAGCTAAGGATGAGTTTATATAGATGTCTCCAGCCTCATCCCGTATCACATGGATATTGTCACCTTCTCTCCTTGTTTATCTGTAACTCCCCACTCCAACAGGAGAAGCCTGGCTTCTAAAGTCACAGGAGCAAAATGAAGTCACTTATGATAAGTCTCCATGTCAGGGAACCAAGACTTAATGCCTAACCTAACTGCAGTTTTGCCAGGCCCCCAGTCCCTCCCCACTTGCAAAGTATAACCTTTAACCAGCCATATTGGAGTTTCCTGGTCAGCCCTTGGAGGAAATCTGCTGACAGACCCCTTCTATTCCCTGTAGGAGGGTGACCTTGCCTAAAACAATGCATTCTTTGCTTTTATGTTTCCCCTCCCTCTCTGCCTTTATAAACCTGTCCTTTCCTGCAGCTCAAAGGATTGCCCCTCTACTTGCTAGATAGGGTTCTTCCCAGTTTATGACTCTTTTAAATAAAAATAATTTGAAATTTAAATTTACATTTGGTTTTTGTATTTTAAACATATTTAAGATTCATCTGTGTCTGCATGGGTTGGCAATTCATTTCTTTCTATGGCTGAATAGTACTGCATTGTATGTGTAGGGGAGGAAAAATAACTTTTCCTTTACTTTTTCAGGATCTTGGCTGAGACCCTCCATAATAAAAGAGAGATTAATAATGAGACAGGGATGGTGGGTGTAGTCAGATTAAGGTGAGGGTCTACGGGGAAAAGCACGGTGGAATATTTACAGTAAGATCGATGTAACAATGGGCAAAGAAGTTCCTATTGAAAGTCTGTGCTAAGCATTATACAAAGTCAAGGTCACACTAATTCTCTAGGGTAAAGATATAGACATCTTCAGTGAGATCAGTTAAAGGTCAAAATGCCAGGAGCATCTTGGCCTGGAATGTTTGAGTGTTCTACAAGGGTATCATCATAACCTGTGACTCTGCTGTCAGCCCTAGGAATCAGAGTATATGACCCAGCCCACCTTGAGGACAGGGCAGGTGATGCAAGTCCACACCCCTAAGTTTTTTCATGTTCTTGCAAAATCCTCAGCTGCCTATAAAACCAACTAGACAACACACCACTGCAGGCTCTCTTGTCCCCTCCTGGTGTGAGCCAGGAGCTCTAGTCTCTCACTTTATTTCTAAATAAAAGCCTATACCTTACTCTCCAAACCTTGAGTGTTTGTGAAGCTCATTCTTCAGCTTCATGAACAAGAACCCCAGCATCAAAGGTAGGAAAAAAGTCTATAATTTTGACAACATTAATACTGGCTGTATACACAGGGGATTCCCAGGAAAACTAGTGAACTCCAGGAAATGGCCCAAGCCATCACCTGAAATAGGATCTTCAGGTAAAAACAAAAGGAACTCTTCCAGGCAGCCAGTTGAGGGAAGTTATCAGGCAAAGCACAGTAAATAAGGGCTTAAGTCCAGGCCTCCTCTGTTGACATGGATTTCTAGGGATTTATTCATCCTTGTATTCTTGGTACAGAGAGGGAGACACTGTACAAGTGGAGATTTCCTTTCTTAATGCAGACTTCTCACAAAAGGGCAACTTGTAGTCACTTTTTAGTGATTCCTCTGTGTCTGCTGTTTTTAAAAATTAATCAGACCCAAATAATCCTATGCCCAAGAGGCATATTTTAGGGTGGCATATTCTGGTCCCTTTCACATGAATGTACCACAATTTACCTATTCATTCTGAATTTATTATCTACTTATTTCAAGTTTTTAGCCATTATGAATAGAGCTACTGTGTATAATTGCATGGTGGTTTTCTCAAAGCAGTTGTCTAAATACTGGAGGCATGATTCTTGGATCCTAACATGAGACTTGTGTTGAAAGAAACTGGCAAACTCTCTTCCAAGGGGCTGTCCATGCAGTGAAGGAGGCTCCCAGTGCTCCTCACCCCACAGAGGTCGGTGTTGTCATGTTTCTGGAGTTTGGCAGTTCTCCTAGGTGTGCAGTGCTGTGTCTCCTGATTTCCCAAATCCTTTATCAAATATATACTTTGCAAATATTTTCTCCCAGTTTGTGTCTTGTCTCTGGTTCTCTGAACAAGGTCTTTCAGATTAGAAAATTTTAATTTTATAAAGCCAAGAAATTGTTTTTCTTCTGTGAACATGCTTTTTGTGTAGGATCTTAACAGTTATCAGCAAATACAAGATTATGTAGATTTTCATTTTTTATCTAGAATTTTATAATTTTGCATTTAAAATTTGCCAATGTACAATTCTGAGTGAGATTTGGTGTAAGCTGTAAAACTTGTGTCTGTAAGATAAACTCCAGCTGAAATAAGCAGGCAAAGAGAGGCAACAAAGGGCCAGGTAATTTATTTGAATGCCCTCGAGTGAGGTTCTGCAGTCCAGCTATCACAGGCCGGGGAAGTCACGTGAAAATAGACAGCGAGTTTTAAAAGAAGGCAGGGGGAGGCAGAGCTTAGATTTACAGCGGTGTGATTGGCTAAACTAAGGCACATTTTACAGGTTGGGAGGGGGCAGCTGAAGGGCCCCCACCCATAAGATGGCGAAATTCCTGCTTCTCTTCCGGGTTCTCGGTTTCCGCCAGCACCACCTGAAGCCCGATCACCCCTCGCCCCCCTCCCAATCCCAGCACGTAGCCAATAGCCACCAGCCCCAAAGAAGTGACACCACAATCACCCCATGCCCCTTCCTATATAACCCAGCACCTTTCCCTAATAAAGCGGAATTCTCCGGTGAATTGCTTCTGTGTGTCGCTCCTTTCCTTTCATTGGTGCCGAAACCCGGGAGATGGGACACCCCAACTGGGCCCCGTCTTCCCCCGACACCAGCAGCAGCTCGCCCTCGTCCTCTTTTTCCGGCGCTGGCTCCTCACACTTACCACTCCTCTTTGGCCTTTGGGTAAGTTTTCCCCCAGAGCGGGCCGCTCTTCCCCGAGCTATCGCAGCGCCATTGACCATGATCGTCCGACAAGGCCCTGACGCTCGGGGACGAGGGAACTCTCCCCGCCTTAGGCCTTCACGGCTGCGGCGGACCCTCGGGGCCCCTCCTCCAACAGCCATAAACGATTTGACTCCTTTGCGGATGAAAACGTGCCCTTTCTCCCCCCCTCCTCCTTCCGTTCCTTCCACCGAAAATTCCTTCTGCTGAAAACTCCTAGTACTTGGTACCTCGGACTCCGGCACTCTGCCTTCCTAGAGAAGTCTGGGTGATGACCCACACTTCCTAAGAAACCGACTCGTATATGAGTTTCTGCAGACCACCAAGAATCAACAGAGACGCCCTTTGTCTCCTTGCGGTCTGCTCCCAGTCCGAGGATCTCCGTTCGTCTTCCCCTGTCCTTTAGCCATGGGAGCCTCCTCATCCCTCCCTGAAAGTTCGCCTCTTGAATGCCTGCTCAAGTATCTAGCCACCCTCTCCCTGACGCCTGATATAAAACCAAAACCTCCCCGTAAATACTGCTCCCAACTGCTGACATATCCCCTAAACAATAACAACCAATGGCCCGCAGGGGGAACTCTTGATCCTAACATCAGTCGCGATCTCTTTAACTACTGTCAGCGCCTGAAAAACTGGAAGGAGATTCCCTATACCGAAGCTTTCCGCCTCCTCCTCCCGCCTCCCCCCAAGTTCTCCTAGCCTGCAAGCCGTCTCCCCCGCAAAAGCCTCCCTTTCACTCCCTTCTCCCTCCTACAACCCCTCCAACCTCTTTCACTGAGGCCACTGCCTCCCCCTCCTCTCCCACAGCAGCCCCTCCCCCTTCTTCCACCACCATCTCCTCCCCCACCTCACCCTCCTTGCAGTTCAAGCCTGAGCCTTTCAGCCCCCCTCCAACTAATTTCCAGGAGCCTCCTCTGTCTTTGCCCCCATCACCTGTTTCTCCCCCACAGACTGAGCCTGAACCCTTCAGTCCCCCTCAGATTTGGTCCCGAAAGCCTCCCAAAATTATCGCGTCTTTGCCCCCATCACCTGTTTCTCCCCACAGACTGAGCCAGAACCCTTCAGTCCTCCTCAGACTCGGTCCCGAGAGCCTCCCAAAATTATTGCGCCCCTTCGAGAAGTAGCAGGATCCGAAAGCATCGTGAGCATTCACAGCCCTTTCTCCTTAGGAGATTTAGCCCAACTGGAGAAACGCCTAGGTTCCTTCTCCACTGATCCCACGACATATATCAAGGAGTTTCAATGGACCCTCACACATCATGACATTTCAATGCTCCTGGCCAATACCCTCCTTCCTGAAGAGCGCAGATGAGTTTGGGACTTTGCCCAAACGCACGCCAAAGAAACCCACAGGACTGACTGCACCTATCCCCCTGGCCCCACCGCTGTCCCTGAACAAGACCCACACTGGGATTATAACACCGCCGTGGGTCTCCGCTCTTGAGTTATTTTTGCCTCCTGCTTAAAAGCAGGTATGAAAAAGGCAGCTTGTAAAGTAGTCAATTTTCAAAAGCTCCCTCCAAGTTCTTAGACAGACCCACTCAAGCCGTATTACAGTATACCAGCCGGACCCAGAAACGCCTGACAGGAGACATGTCCTTATGACATACTTCCTAGCTCAAAGCTACCCCGACATTAAAGCTAAACTCAAAAAGTTAGAACAAGGCCCGGCTACCCCACAGACTGAGATCCTAACAGTGGCCTTTAAAGTCTTCCATAACTGGGAGGAGGAGAAAGAACACCGTAAACAGGCTGATCAGGCCAATTTCCAAATGTTGGCCCAGCTGATAAAACCACAACCTGGGCACTCCTCTGCAAACAAGCCCCCCACAGGAGCTTGTTTCAACTGTGGACAAGAAGAACATTAGTCAAGGGCTACCACCCCATGCCCCAGATGCCACAAAAAGGGCCACTGGGGGTCTGATTGCCCAGCCACACGAAGGGGAGGCTGGACGAACAACCCCCATCCTAAGCCCTCCGTAGTGGGGCTGGCAGAAGAAGATTGATGGGGCCCGGGGGCTTCTCGCCCGACCATTTCCATCATCAAACAGGAGCCCAGGGTTACTTTAATAGTAGACGGTCGCCCCATCTCCTTCCTCCTAGATACAAGAGCCACCTTCTCAGTCTTGCGAGAATACCGGGGCCCTACCACTCCTGCCATTACTCCTATAGTCGGGGTAGGAGGTAAACAGATTTTCCCATTAAAAACCCCCCCTTTTATGCACAATCCAAGACAATCCCATACCTTTCTCCCACTCCTTCCTAGTTATGCCCCAGTGTCCCATCCCTTTACTAGGATGGGACATCCTTTCTCTCCTCCATGTTTCCATAACCATATCCACTCCCACAGCCCCCAGTACTCCCTTTCTGATAGCCCTCATAGCCGATGACCCCCCTCTACCCAATGAAAGCTCCAGTTCCACCCTCATACACCCTGTAAATCCCAAAGTTTGGGACATTACAAGCCCCGCCGTAGCTCTATGTCCTCCTGTCTCTATCAAATTACGTAACCCCTCTCTGTATATCTGTCAGGCCCAATACCCCCTAACCACTTCAGCCCTCATAGGCCTCCAACCCGTCATTCAAGATCTTTTAAACAAAAATTACCTCAGACCCACTCACTCCCCGTTTAATACACCCATATTAGCTGTTAAAAAAACCAACGTATCTTTCCACCTCGTCCAAGACCTTCGCCTCATTAACATGGCCATCGTCCCTATCCATCCCTTAGTCCCAAATCCATACACCCTTTTATCGCAGATCCCTCCCTCAGCCTCCCACTTCTCAGTCCTAGATCTCAAAGACACATTTTTTTCTATCCCTCTGGAACCCTCCTCCCAAGATTTTTTTGCCATTACCTGGACGGACCCATACACAAGACATTCTGAACAACTCACTTGGACAGTTTTGCCACAAGGATTCCGAGTCCACCTTATTACAATACGTGGATGATCTTCTACTCTGCAGCCCCTCGTACGAACAGTCTCAACTTGACACTGCCTCCCTACTTAACCTTCTAGCTTCCAGAGGTTACCGGGTATCCCCTGTCAAAGCTCAAATCTCTTCCCCTTCTGTCACTTACCTGGGATTTCTTCTATCTCAACAAAGAAAGTCCATTACCTTAGACAGAAAACAGCTCCTCTCTGACATGCCCGTTCCAAAAACCAAGACAGAAATCCTTTCCTTTCTAGGCCTGGCTGAGTATTTTAGAGCGTGGATCCCTAACTTCTCCCTGTTGGCAAGACCCCTATATGACCTCAGCAAGGGCGCCCCTGGAGAACCATTATCCTCACCCCAACACTCCTTCATTAAGCTCCGTGGAGCCCTTGTGGAAGCCCCAGCTCTCCATCTTCCTGATTTGTTAAAGCCCTTGTAATTATACATTCATGAGAGGTCCAGTCAAGCTCTAGGAGTCCTAAGCCAATATTATGGCCCATCCTTTGCCCCAGTAGCTTATCTTTCCAAGCAATTAGACTCCACAGTTCGGGGATGGGCCCCCTGCCTACGGGCATTAGCCGCTGGACAGCTCTTGCAGAAGGAAGCTCATAAACTGTCATTCGGGGTGCCCCTTACCATTCTGTCCCATCACCTAAAGGATCTCTTAACCTACAAAAGTTTACAGACTCTCCCTCCCTCCAGACTCCTGACCTTACTGTCCTCTTTTCTCCAAAATCCCGTTCACCCCCTTTGCCATCCATACCCGAATCATGACTTTTTCCTCCTTTACTGCTCCCTCGCTCTCTCTCGCTTTTTTTCCTCATTCCTATTGTCTTCCCCGCCACCCCAGCCTCCTTTGTATGGCGATTCAAAGACAGACTTACACACAGCATCAAACAAAAATTACTGTCCTCATTGCCACATCAGACTGCCCTCTGAAAGGCTTCTCCGAGCCTTTATACCTCCACTTTCCTCCCTCCACCGAAGTGTTCACTAGCAGCTACCTTTATTCTCCCTACCTCTGCTTCCTCTATGACCAAAAACAAGCCTGTTGCAGGCGATGGCCAGACACCTACAGAGATGTCCCTACTGGTCTTGTGCCATTCACTACATGGGTAACTCCCAGTACCCACAGTATTACTCCTCCAACCCATTCTCTTCAATACTAACAAACCCTTTCCTCACCTGGCTGTGGCCCATTGCAGGCCCTATAATAATCATTCTTCTCGCCTGTCTCTTCTTACCTTGTATAGTAAAGTTTATCAAATCCCAAGTCGGTAAAATCTCTAATCAAACTTTCAACCAGCTTTTACTCAGGAACTACCAGCTTTTAGCCACAGAAGATCCCTCACCCTCACGTAACCTCCTCACCACACGCTGACATGGACCCCTCTCTCCACTGGAAACTGTTCCTGGAAACAATGGCCGCAGATGCCTGGCTTCTGTCACCCGTATCCTCTTGACACCATTAGAATCAACAAGTCCTCAACCTATGGTTACAAGGAACCTTCATTGATTTCCAATCTGAAGAAGTCCACATCTACTCGTCCTTACTGTGGGGAGTCCTATCAACTATTTCCGCCCAGTCCTCAAGCCCTCACTCCCTTCTCCGCCCCTGTTCAGCAGGAAGCCGTCAGACAGAAAGCAACGTCCACAACCCCATAGTGGTGAAAGGGGGGAATGAAGGACCCCCACCCATAAGATGGCGAACTTCCTGCTTCTCTTTGGGGTCCTCAGTTCCTGCCGGCGCCACCTGAAGCCCAATCACCCCTTGACCCCCTCCCAATCCCAGCACGTAGCCAATAGCCACCAGCCCCGTAGAAGTGACACCTCAATCAGCTCATGCCCCTTCCTATATAACCCAGCACCTTTCCCTAATAAAGTGGAATTCTTCGGTGAATTGCTGCTGTGTTTCGCTCCTTTCCTTTCAGTTATTAGTGAATACAAGCAACCAACTTTTGTACCTTACAAGTTTATTTTTAGTTTTAAAAGGTCTTTGGTGGAGTGGTGTGGGAAATTGGAATTCTAAAATCTCACTGTTAGTACCTCAGGTTGTCCCAACGCCCAAGCCCCAGTGGCTAAAGGGGATTCTCCCACGTGACTGCTAGTGACCCCCTGGACCCCTGCAAGGTGAGTAGCGCCCCCATCAGTTGAACTGGATGGGGAGGCCTTGGCCTCTGTTGACGGAGTGTGATGTCTTCTCTGCTTTTCTCATGGTTGTTTGGCAAAGTAATTTACTTTCCCGAAATTTCAAACATACAGAAAACTTGCAGTGTCAGTACAAATTCTCATTTTACTGAATTCCCCAGCATCTCACTTTACCGCAGTTGCCACTTCACACAAAATGCTGGAGCATCTACCCCAAACAGGGACATGATCCCAGGGAGTATTAGGGCCTCCACGTGGTGATCCAATGAACAGACCCACTTTAGCGGTCACCACCCACAGCAGCTGTGTGCACACATATTTCTATCCTGATGCAGTTTCTTTTTTCTGGAACTGTTCCTGAGATTTTACCTCAGTTGGGCTCTCTGGGACCTTGAACAAGTGGGATCACATAATATTTGTCCTTCTTTGAGGGGGGCATTTCACTGAGCATAACGACTTTAGGGTCCATCTGTGTAGCAGGTCTTAGGACTCCTTGTTTACTCCACTGTGAGGAAAACACACTTTTTTCATGTGTCTGTGGACACCCGGGTCTCCACCTTTTGCCTGTTTTGAGTAATGTAGCTGTGAATATGGATATGCAAATATCTAAGTCCCTGCTTTCGTGTCACTTGGGCAAATGCCCTGAAATGGAATCGCTAATCATATGTTAATTCTATACTCTAGTTTCTGGGGATGCCCTGCACACACACACACACACACACACACACACACACACACACACACACACACACACAGTTTTCAAAGCAGCTTTGGACCATTTTCTTTATTTCTGTCTTTGTCAGAATAATGCAGTTTGTGGGTCAACCCTGTTTTGTTCATCTGTTTACCCCTTGATGGGCATTAGGGTTGTTTATGCCTTTTTGCTGTGGTGAGCGGTGCTGCCAAGAACTCATGGGCCAGTTTCTGTTTGAACAACGTTTTCATTTTTGGGGGTATGTATCTAGGAGTGGGTGTTAACCCACAATTAGGTAATTGCATTATATATTATAAGGAAATGGCAAGCTGTTGTACACAGGCTGTATGTTTTATATTTCCACAAGGAAAGGTTAGGGGCTCCAATTCCTCTACATCCTTGACAGCATGTGGTTTTGAATTTTCCTGAGTATGGCCATTGCTGTGTGCTTGCAGTGGGTGGCCCCTATGATCTAATTTGCATTTCCATTATGACTAATGCTGTGTGATGCCTGGTCACGTGCTTGTTGAATGTCTGTGTGTCTTAGCTGGAGTCTTTTGTCCACTTTAAAATTTGGGTTGTTGTCTTGTTGCCCTGTACGTGTTTGTGGTGTTTTCTGGATAACAGGCTCTTGTAAGATGTACAATGTGCAGATATTTTCTTCTGTCCTGTGACTGTTTTTCACATTATGGTTGGTGACTTTTGATGCAGAAAAGTTTTTAATTTGGGAGAACTTTAATTTATGCTTCTTTTGTTGCTTGCCCTTTGGTGTCATATCTGAGAAACCATGGCTAAATCCAACATCATGAAGGTTTCTCCTCATGTTTACTTCTAGAGTCTATAATTTTACCTATTACATGTAAGCGCTTTATCTTGAGTTAATTTTTATATGTGGTATGTATTAAGGGTCCAGTTTCATTTCTCTGCACAGGGACAGCCATTTGCCCAGCACCATTTGCTGAAAAGACCATTCTTTCCCTAATTTAATGTTGTCCACCCTTGTCAGAAATTAAATGACTGTAGATGGTTGTGGTCATTTCTGGGCTTTCCTCTCAGTTCTGCTGATCTATACATGCAGTTGACCTTTGAACAACATGGGGGTTTGTGTAGCTCACATCCCACAGAGTCAGAATCCACATGAAACATCTGACTCCCCCATAACTAAAGTATTATCCTAAAACTGTTTGCCTATTTTGACTGGAAACCTTACCAATAATATAGACTCTCAATTAAGACATATTTTGTACATTATACATATATTTTGTGCTGTATTCTAACAGTAAGCTAAGCTAGAAAAAAGCAAATGTTTCAAATTGTCTTAAGTCTTTAAACACTTTTTCTATATATTTGTGGAAAAAAATCCACTCAAGTGGACCTTTGCAGTTCACACCCCTGCTGTCCAAGGGCCAACTGTGTATGTTTATGCCAGTGGCACAGTGTTTTATGTACTGTTACTTTGTACTAAGATTTGATCTTGGGGGCCATGAGCCTGCAGCTTTGATTTTCTTTTTCAAGATTGTTTTCAAGGCCTCTTTGGGGTCCCTTGATATTCCATGTGTCAGGATCAGCTGGTACATTAAAGCCTGTGTGAATTTTCAAAGAAATCATGTTGACTCTGTAGGGTGCATTTGAGTCATTGCCACTTTAACAGTATTTAAGTATTTCCTTCAACATGAGTAGACTTTACATGTATTTAGCTCTTTTTTAGTTTTAAAATTATCAATGTTTTATTATTTTCAATGTACAAGATTTGCACCTTAAGTCTATTCTTAGTATTTTCTTAATGTTCACATTATTTAATATGGAATTTTAAAGAAGAGGGGCTTCTCCTCTGATCACAGGGCTCTTTCCATCACCCTGGGGGGTCCTTCACTCCCCACCCAGAGCTGCAAATGGACAGTTAGAGAAACTGCCTGTCAGACCCTCACATAGCCCTGGAAGCTGATACTTGTCACTATGGCCACATTGGCCTTTTAGTTGGAATCTCAGTCCGTACATCTTGGGGTCACACATTATACATTATATATTTTGTATAACTCAACTTAGTTTCTGTTTTATATGCTCCTTCTCCTGGGAATAGTAGAAACACGAATTCCCAACCCTCTCCCTGGGATGTGCCACCATGAACACGGGAGTACAATAGAAAACATGCATATTGGTCTGGGCCTCGTTCCTGACACTGGGTTCCTAAAGCTCTGGGGATTTCCTGAGTAATAGTGGCATCTTTTGTTCTAAGTAGGTGGTTCTGGGTGGGTTCTGCTTGGTTGTCTGACAGGCAGAAAGCCCAAGCCATGATGAGAAGCTTGGGATTTTCAGCGTCACCCCTCCATTCTCCAGAGAAAGGGGAGGGGATAAAAATGGAGTCAATAATACACCATACCTGTGTCTCAAAATATGGAATTTGGAGAGCTTCCAGGTTGGCGAACATATCCATGTGGTGTACTGGGAGGGTGATGCATTCCAACCCCACAGGGAAGAATGAAGCCTTCTGCTGGCCCAAGGCCGATGCCTTTGTAATCCCAAAGAAGCTGTTAGAAACCATTTCTCCCACAAGACCGGTAACCTCCAGTGATCAAGGCACCAAATTCACTGGGCAAATCACTGTACATTTCACTGTCCAAGTTGTAGTGAAATGTAATGGATGTACCCCAATTTGCCAAGGCATTCATCTATTGAAACACATCCTGGTTTCTTGAAGTTTTTAGCCTTTATGAATAGAGAGAGGTATTGCATAAAATTGCATGGTGGCTTTTTTGGGGCATTGTTTTTCAAAGCAGTTTAAATACTGGCGATGTAATTCTTGGATGTTAAGGTGAGACTTTTTTTAATTGTAAAATATTTGTTATGGCTCATTTTTTAATGGATTTTTGTATATCTTGAGTACAAATCCTGTATCAAATATGTATTTTGAAAATATTTTCTTTCAGTTTGTGTCTTGTGTTTGGGTTCTCTGAACAAGGTCTTTTAGAGTAGAAATTATAATTCTGTTAAGCCCATGTGATTATTTTTCTTTTGTGGATAAGCCTTTGGTGTTGGGTGGTGAAAGTCTGCAGTAAAGTTGTGTAGATTTTGCTTTTACCTATGAATTTTCTAATTTAGAATAAAAAATTTGCCTATGGAGAATTTTTTTATGAGTGTACCATTAGAAAAAAATTTTAATTAAGGTATTACTGATATACACTCTTATGAAGGTTTTACATGAAAAAACACTGCAGTTACTACATTCACCCATATTATCAAGTCCCCTCCGTAACCCATTGCAGTCACTGTCCATCAGTGTAGTAAGATGCCACAGAGTCACTACTTCTTTTCTCTCTTCTACACTGTCTTCCGTGTGATCCCCCACACCATGTGTGCCAATCATAATACCTCTCAATCCCCTTCTCCCTTCCTCCCTACCTGCCCTCCCCCACCCTCCCATTTGGTTAACCGCTATTCCCCTCTTGGAGTCTGTGAGTCTGTTTCTGTTTCCGTCCTTCAGTTTTACTGTGCTGTTATACTCCACAAATGAGGGAAATCATTTGGTATTTGTCTTTCTCCACTTGGCTTATTTCACTGAGCATAATATCTTCCAGCTCCATCCATGTTGTTTCAAGTGGTTGGATGTGTTTTTTCTTATGGCTGAGTAGTATTCTATTGTGTGTATGTACCACATCTTTCTTATCCATTTATCTACTGATGGATATTTAGGTTGCTTCTATATCTTGGCTATTGTAAATAGTGTTGCAACAAATAGAGGGGTGCATATCTCATTTTGAATCTGAGAAATTATATTCTTTGGTTAAATTCCTAAGAGTGGAATTCCTAGGTCAAATGGTATTTCTATTTTTAGTTTTCTAAGGAACATGCCTATGGGGAATTTTGAGTTAATTTTGGTGTAAGGACTGTGTCTACTTCATTTCATTCCTTTCACTCTCAAACAAAGTGGAGAAGACACAGGAAATTTGTGCCTATTGCGGCTTGAATTTCCAAAGATTTGTGGTTCATCAGTTTAGTCACAAGAGGACACCACCTTCCCTGAGCTGCGGTCCTGCACCGCTCACTGCGGCCCGCAGGTGGCGCCTCTGCCCTCTTTGTGAACCAGCGGGGCGCATGCGCAGTGAGTTCGCAGGACTTTTCTCCCAGCTCTGACTGATGCTGGAATTGCTCCGGCTCCCCTGCAGCTCCGTGACACCGCGGGCCGCATCTGCAGCGACAGCTCTGTTTTCTGAGGAGCTGCGGTAGGGAAAGGTAAGGAGAGGTTCTCCGTACACCGCCTGCCGAACGCAACTCTTCAGGGGCCGGGGGAGAAAGGCCTGCGATGAGAACCGTCTTTGCGGAGTCTGGGCTGAGGCGGGAGCGGGTGAGTTCGGGGTGCGGCGGGTGTGACTCAGGGCGAGTTCGGGGTGCAGGCTGAGACTGGGCCGGGGCGGATGTGCACATCCAGCGCATCCCCGGGAGCCCGTGTCTCCGCGTTGCGCACCTCGGGCCCCGTAGATCGGGTGGATTGGCCGCACCTGCGGGATGCCCTCCGGGCTGCAGGCATCCTTCCTAACAAGGCTCTGAGATGGGAAAGGGGACGGAGGGGACTTGGCTGCTTAAGCGGTCCGCTTACCCGGGCTGCAGCCCTTGCTGTGTGCCCAGCACATGGGGCAGTTTCCTGGGAAGATTCCTCGAGGTCGGGTCCGCCTGGGAGGCTCCCCGGGCACAGCATGGCACACAGCCCAGCTTCCTGAGGGCGGCCCCCACCCACGGCCTGCGCCCGGGGCCTCGTTGAGCCAGTTCTTGGTGCCGAGCAGGTTGGGGGATGAAGGGCACCTGGTGTCCTGTTTCCACACCTGCTTCTGCTTGGCGCCTCACTGGGTCTCGGTTGCTACAGGTCCACAGTGAAGTGGGAGGTCAAGGCATGATGCCCGGGCTCTGCTTTCTCAGGATGGCTGTGGGGATGGGGTCCCGTGCGGTTCCATTCAGCCTGTTGGGTGTTTGCTTCTGTGTGAAGTGCGGTGGAATTTCGGTGGGGGTTCCGACGGAGTGTGCAGGTTGCTGTGGGTGAAGGGGACTTGTAATAACCTAACTCTCCCATCCAGGTCTGCAGTGTCCTCAGTTTTCAGAGCTCAGGCCTCAAGCCTCCTGAATCACTGGTTAGGCTTGTCCTGAAGTACTTTATTCTTTATGATGCAGTTGTAAAGGGCATTGTTTTCTTAATCTCTCTTTCTGATGGTTGGTTATTGGTGAACAGAAGCAAACAACTTCTGTATATTGATTTTGTATTCTGCAAGATTCTTGATTTTATTTTTAGCTGTAATAGGTTTTTGGTGGAGCGGTGTGGAAATTGGAATTAAAAAATCCCACTGTGCCACTCCAGGTCTTCCCAACAACCAAGCCCAGTGTCTGCAAGGGAATTTTACCACGGGCCTTGTAGTGACCCCTGCAGGCTGAGTAGCGCTCCACTTTGGGTGAACTGAATGGGGAGGGCTTGGCCTCTGTGACCGGGTGTAATGCCTGCTCTGCTCTTCTGGTGCAGGACTGACATGGTTGTTCTAAAAAGTAATTTACTTTACAGCAATTTAAAGCATATAGAAAACTTTCAGTGTCAGTACAGTCTTTACACTGAATTCTCCAGAATCCCACTTTACCACACCCACCACTTCACACAAAATGCTCTTGGCCTCTACCCCAAATAGGGACAAGTTTCCAGTAAGCCACCACCTGACCCTAAATGAGGGAAGTATTAGGGTCTCCACATGATAATCCAGTGCACAGACCCCGCACAGATGTTCCCACCTACCCCAGCTGTGTGCAAATGTCTTTCCATTCTTTTTTTTTTTTTTTTAATAATTATTTTTTATTGAAGGGTAGTTGACGCACAGTATTACATTACATTAGTTTCAAGTGTACAACACAGTGGTAAAACATTTATATACATAATTCTAGGTTCCAGCTATCACCCTACCAAGCTGTTACAATATCTTGACTATATTCCTTATGCTATACATTACATCCCGGTTACTTATTTATTTTACCATTGGAAGTCTGTCCTTTTTTTTTTTTTTTGTGAGGGCATCTCTCATATTTATTGATCAAATGGTTGTTAATGACAATAAAATTCTGTATAGGGGAGTCAATGCTCAATGCACAATCATTAATCCACCCCAAGCCTAATTTTCGTCAGTCTCCAATCTTCTGAGGCATAACAAACAAGTTCTTACATGTAGAACAAATTCTTACATAATGAATAAGTTACATAGTGAACAGTACAAGAGCAGTCATCACAGAAACTTTCGGTTTTGCTCATGCATTATGAACTCTAAACAGTCAGTTCAA
>NW_026645092.1:0-17500 GCF_030020395.1 Manis pentadactyla
GAGTTCTGGTAATCCCGTGGAGACATCTTGCTGAAATGCCACGAAAATGGTTGCCGCGTTCCAAGGACCTAAACGACAACACCAAAGGAAAAAAAAAAAAAAAAAAAAAAAGTCAATGCAGAGTTCAGTTCACTCCAAATATGTTTTCAGTCGCTAGTCTGGACCAGGCATTAGAGCTAAGGAAATGGTTCTCCTTCCTATGGAGTTTACGATCTAGTGAAAAAAAACTGCAAGTGACGGAAGGAACTGTTTGTCTCTTTCTCTTGGTGCCTGCCTCTGCCTCTTACACGTTAGCACGTTGACTCTGTAAACCATTTCTGGTGAGGAAAATCAGCTTCCACCTCTCATCGGGAGAGTCATCTACTTTCATGCGTGAGGTTGACGTGCTGTGCTGTCACCGTGGACGGGACACACGGGACTTGCAGCAGCAGCAGCAGCAGCAGCAGCAGCAGCAGCAGCAGCAGCAGCCCAGAGTTCCAGACTGGGAAAGGATAGGAACACTCGGGTCTACTTTCAGTCTCCTGGACTTTCATTTCTCTGGCTCTGGGTGAACCAGTTTCCAGCGAGGCATCCAACGGAACTAGGGGAACTGTTGACTACCTGGCATCCTCTAAGAGTGCCACTTCTGGGCGGGTACACAAAAACTAGCCAAACTCCCAAAAGGCGTAAAGGAGGAGCACACTGGTAAGGTCCCACGAGATCCAGAGCTCCGAGGCGACTCTTGCTCAGTGGGAAGGCAAGAGGGGAATCGAGGCAAGGTGCAGGCCACGCTGGTAAGGAGTGCTCAAGTCCAGTGGGCCTGGCAGAGGAGGTGATGACCAATCGTTCTAAAACTTCCAGAAAATTCTAATAAAAGATGTTATGTTAAGCACGAAGGCTGATTTAAGTGGAACCGAAATGGACGTGTCCTTGCTACAATCAGCTGCCTAAGTTTACCGGCAGGCATTGAAGTGGATGGTATCTGCTAAATCTTTCCAGGCTCCAGGGCGAAGCGAGGGGACGCCCTCCCACAGAGAAAAGGCCGACCGACCGACCGACCGACCGACGGACCGACCGACCGACCGGACCGACCGACCGACCGGGTGTGTCGCACGGCTGTCTTTCTCTCTCCCAGGTGGGAGCTTCCTCTTCAAGTTAAAGCCAGACACACACGCCTCTGGCTTGCCTTTCTAAAGAACTGGGAGGGATGTCGGTCCCCAGAGCCTGAAAAGGAAGAAGTGTCTTCTCTTCTGCCCACAAGCCTGACCTCAATACAAACTCTCGAACGGAGAGGCTTGGCCCCCAAGAGAAGTAGACAGTCTGATAAGGTGATGCAGCCAAATCTATTTTAATGCAAGGAAAGAAAATAGTCAAAAGTCCTGTGAACTACTACAATAGGGGACTCGTTCTCTAAATCTTTTTGGTGAAAACCTAGTCTACTTATCGAGCTCATTATCTTCAAAATTTTGGAGGTTCTCTTTTGTTTTTAAACTAGACTCCCCAAAACGGAAGAAATCTGTCTTCCGCAGCACGGCCTGGCTTTCAGTGACTGGTGCTAGAATGGTACTTGCATTTTATTTCCAGCCCCCTGGACACACACAGTCCCTATCATTTCAGAGCCTTCATTCAGCCCTGTTAGTCTGGGGCCGTCGAAACCTTTACCCAGTTATGTCAACTGCTCACCTTCAGAGTGTATTCTTGAGAACTGAGACACTTTGGGTCAAATGAGCTAAAAGGAAGCAAGGCAATTGGATATATTAGTAACTCAAATCTTTGTGTCGGTTTATCTGTCTGTCTGTGTATATGTTCTCTCATGAAAAGTATTGCTAGCTGTAGTACATTACATCTCAATCTGTATGTTGGTGTGTGTGTCTAAGTGGGTCAATGAGAAATCTATTTCTACCTCCGGATGGTACTAATAAAATGGATTTACAGACAAGCGCTTGTGAAAATTGGGCGTTCTAAAACTTCCAGAAAATTCCAATAAAAGATGTGAAGCGTGAATGCTAATTTAAGTGGAACCGAAAGGGACGTGTCCTTGGGATTTTCAGCTGCCTACGTTCACCTGCAGTCATTTAGGTGGATGTTATCTGCTAAATCTTCCCAGAATAAAATGCTTAGAGGCTTGACTCTGTCTCACATTCAGTCAAGGTTTGGCATAGTGAAGAATGAGTCGGCTAAGTGTGTAGCAAGCGAACAGCTCAATACTAATTGTGTGTCGCAGTGTGTAATCCCACCGACAGCCTGCCTGAGAATTTTTGTCGTCACCTAAAATCTTAAAGTTTTGCTCAGTTCAGACATATTCTGTGCTTAGTGGGACTGTGCCTTAAAGCACACGATTCCAGAAATTAGTCAAGGTGCTCATAAATTTGTCCATCTAAAGAAGGCTAGTGTGACGGCTTACAATAGCCTACTTCTCAGTGTTCACTGAAAATTGCAAGTTCCTAACGATTTTGAATTTTAACTAAAAGTATTTGAAGTCATGAGGAAAACATTTGTGCATGCTAAAAAAAAAAAAAACAACGGGTCTTTGGATAAAAGGAAGTAACTTTGTTCTAAAGTACAGCTGTTTCTTTAAAGAGGGAGAACACGGATGTGTAAGGAAAGTTGTGGAAAGCTTGTGGAAAAACGGATATGGTCATGCTCTGTGAAATAAAAGCAAATGAGTCTCGATATCAAGGACACGGCAAAATTCGAATTTTGTTTTCGGCGAACAAGACAATGTTTTCTCAAACGGTTAGTCTGCTGCTCTTCGTGTTGAAAGATTGCAAAAGGTTTTCTAATGGTTTTATCAAAGCAGTTTCTCATGCTTCAAGTCTCAAGGAGTCGTCTGAGTATTGAAGAAAATGAGATCCCCCCGGTAAAAGGACTAAAAGCTAAACGTTGCTCACGACTGTGGAACCTTCTGTATTTGCCTTTGAGGTATTTTGTGGTCATGCTGGTTAAGTGGATAAGTATTGCTTCTTGGCAACGTATCATCTTATTGAGGCAAGTGCCGAAGAAACTTCCTTCTGACGGCGTCCCAGAATCAAGTTCAAAAAGGTGCTTATACCTCTACTTAACTCTGATATTTTCCCGAGGGCCCCTGGAACCTGTCAGAGGAATTTTTTCTCCTCGTCGGGGAAAATATTTGGCTAATTTGGCCTATTTATCTGACTGACACACACACACACACACACACACACACACACGCACGCACGCACGCACGCACGCACACATTTATTTATTTGTTTATTTATTTACCTGGAGAGCACTGCCAAAGGGAATGATGCTAAACTTTGTGACTGAATGTTCTGTGTCACAAAAATAATCCAAATTTCCTCATGTCCACTGTCTTAGGGTAAGCTCTCTCATCAGATCTTTAACCGTTGTCATTTGTCAGTCTTTTGTCATTTCTAGTCACTGTTTTATTACTCCTAAGCTAGTCAAGAGCTAGATTTCAGCAGAACAGGTATTAGTTACCTAGGACGACTACGTAAACTAAGGAAGATGATTTTGTGGCTTTTTGTTTCGAGTGTTGCCCATAAGCTGCCAACAGTTTAGTAAATGACTGCCTGTATAAGCAGAACTGAAACTTTATCTTTCTACCTGATCCCTCCAGAATTTAAAAACTCTCCGTGGCTATTTTGATACTTCCTGGCAGTCTGTTTATTTGCATGAGTTCAATAGGAATCTGCTTTCCCTGTAAGAGGACCCATTAAAAACACTGGTGATATTCGCAAGGCTTTGACTGGAATGGGATACCTGAGAGGCACGTGTGTAAACTCAGATAGGAACGGACAGCTTTAAGGAACTAAGGTAGACCTGACAAAAGCCAACAAAGCCCCTTGGAAGAACAGGCCTGGTACCTTGCTTATAGGGTTCCCAGCAGCCTGACGAGGTGACTGAGGAAGGTCACCTCCTGGCAGGTACGGGAACCTCAGGATGTCTCGGGGACCTGGAGAAGGGAGGAATTCACCCAAATCTACAGGTACTGCAGGCAAAACCCGATGGCGAGTCTGGCTTGGCTATCTGGCCTCACGGGGCCTTTGAAAGTTCCATCTGAAATTCCTTGTGAAAAGTGCCAGCAAAGCCCATTTAAAAAAGCCTACGTAATCGATTGCTCTTCTGGATGCGTTTATGCAAATAATCGAGCCAAAGATTAGTTATTTTCTAGGGGAGAGTAGTATCGTTTCAATCACGCGGCCTTTATCTGTACTACATCCTAGTACTAGTCATGGGGACATAAACTGAATTCAGAATTCTAGTTTCCCCAGAAAATATCTGGCTACGATTCTCCAGATGTGTTAGTTGTTGTTCTTCTCCCCCCATCATTTCTATTAAAGTTTCGCTCTTTCCGGTTCCCATATTCCACCACGCATTCTTCATCTCATCACGTTGGTCCTTCCGGAATGGAAGATCCAACTGCAGATGTTGCTATTTAACCTCATAACGCCATTGGTTCTACCTTGCCTAGAGGCCATAAAACTGCAAATAGTCATAGAAATGGAACCCGGAATAGAAGTGCCCGTCTTCCGAGGGCCTCCTCAACTGACCGCTGATGGAGACCTGACTGCGCCCTTTAGTGCACCCCTTCTCAGCATGAAGCAGCCAGAGCGGTCGTCGTCGCCCCCCTTTCCCTAGCAGCAGCTAGGGTCTCTATCTGTAGAGGGGGGAATGAGACAGGGACCCGTGGGCTTAGACACAGTAGGGTGAGGGCCTCCGGAGAAAGCAAGGCAAGACATTCACGGTCGAAGCCATGTCACAATCCATGTCAAGTCCCTATCGAAACTCTGTGTTCAGCGGTATGCAGAGTCGAGGTCACACTAATTCTCTAGGGTCGAGACACTAGACTAGGAATGTAGACATCTTCAGTGAGATCAGTTCCAGGTCAGAAGGCCAGGAGCGACTCGGCCTTGAATGTTTTGAGCGTTCGGCAAAGGCATCTCAGCATAACCCGTGACTTCACTGTCAACAGCCCTGGCAGACAGACAGCAACCCAGCCGGCCCATCTTGAGGGCAGGGCAGCACAGGGCAGGTGGTGCAAGTCCACACCCTAAGCCCTCAATTCTCAAAAATCCTCCACTGCCTCTAAATCCCCTAGACAACACACCACCGCAGGCTCTCTTGTTCCCTCCTGGGGTGAGCCAAGAGCCCCTTCCGCCCAACCCCCCCCCCACCTCTCTCACTTTATTTCTAAACAAAGAAAGCCTCTCCCTGGCTCTCCTACCTTGGGTGTCTGTGAAACTCATTCTTGGACTTCACAAACAAGAACCCTGGCATCGTCAACTCAAAGAATCGGGTGGCCACTGGAAAGGCTTCCTAGCTTTCTCCACCTACGTTATCCTCCATGGGGTTCTTTCCCTCTGGGTACCTAGTTTCTCACTGTCCTTCAGGGTCAAGAAGACCCTTCACCAGAAAACTCCTAGGGGGTGCTGAATATCACCTTCCGATCTTGTCAAGTTGTGACTCCGAAACTACTCAGTCTTCTTTCTTTGAAAATATCTTGTCGGTTTCCAGCCAGGACAGAGGTGAAATATCTTTGGCACTATTGAAAAACACCCCATTGGGTGTAAGGAGTGGAACTCCCCAAAGAGGGTGCAGAGGACATGACCTTCCTAGGCTCCAGAGCCACTGGCAGAGACAGCAGCAGGGAAGAATGGACGCCCCACCCACCCTGCCATAGGTGCCAGGTAGGCAGAAAGCCAAGCCCAGGTGTAGGATGTTCTGAGAAACAATGAAAGAAAGAAAGAAGGGAGGGAGAGAGACAGAGACAGAGAAAGAAAGGAAGGAAGGAAGAAAGAAAGGAAGAAAGAAAGAAAGAGAAAGAAAGAAATGGTAAGAAGGCAGTGGCTATTCCTGGGAGACCAAGGCTCCTCCTTAACAAATATGTCTGGATTTGGAAAGGAAGAGACAGTGTTACTTCCCTGCCTTGCTTGGACCCTACAGACACAGATTCGGAAGAGCTGCTTCCGGCAAAGATGTGGGCTTCTGCCAGTCCTCCCAGGATGCTCTCTCTATCTACCGGCTCTGGTCCCTACCAGATTTCCCCTTGGTGGCCGTGGAAAGGAATAAAGTAGCAGTTGGAGTTACATTCAGCATTACAGTCCTTCCTTTCTCCCCCACACTGACTTCACATCTCCCCACCCCCATATTTTCTCCCCTCATACATATCCTCTCAAGGCTTATTTGTCATTCGCTTTTTGTAACGACGCTTTCTTCGAGGCTATGCTGGGATCTGGAAGACTTTGCTTAGATTCTAGTTGGAATGCTCCTCCTAGTGGCCAAAGTTCTTCTAGGTCGTCATTACCCTGAGGGCTGGCAGTGATTTTTCGGAGCCCTCGCTTTCAACCCGTGGGATTTTCTAACATATTTTGGTTCAGCTGTGTCTGGCCACCAATGGTGCTGTCACTCACTTTTCTGTCCCATCGGTCACAGGGTTTCCAACAGGATGGTTATGAAGCTAACTCCTCAGGACGTAAAATGAGCTGAGTATGGTTTGGCTAGATAGTCACAGCCTCCAGACCCATGGTTTCTGGTGACGGAAGGTGGCGCGCCTGCTTAACTTTTTCAAGTTTCAAGGATTCTCCTCCCTGCTGCCCACTGACAAATCCAAAACTCTCTGGGGACCGACAGGGAGAGGGAGGAAGGGAGGGAGAGAGAGAGAGAGAGAGAGAGAGAGAGAGAGAGAGAGAGAGAGAGAGAGAGAGAGAGAGAGAGAGATGTGGAGATGGATGTCAGAAGACATCAAAGGGCTTCGTGAGCCCTGACCGATGCGAGCCAGAAGGAGGGGACTGGACTGAGGCCTGGGACAGGGACAGGAGGAGTCTGCTTCACCAGCAGCAGCCGGGCCCGGTGAACGGGATCCCTGTGTCCGCCCGCCTCAAGAAACAGGGCATGTTTAGGAGGGTGCGGGGCCCGAAGGGGAGTTTGTGGGTTGGGGGGCCGGCCCACCCCCCCAACTCCCACCCCCCAAAAGCGTGTCCCAGGTGTTCCGGTTGCACACTGCACTTGCACGGGGGAAGCGTGGGGACCCGTTTCCAGGTGGTGTGTGTGTGTGTGTGATGTGTGAGGTCAAGGGGCTTTGGTGAAGATTGTCCCGCAGGTTGGTTTTGCTCGCTCGCTGGCTGGCTGGCTCGACCCCCGCCCCTGGCGTCTTTTTCCAGGAGGGCGTGGATGTCTGACCGCCCCGATCCCCTTGGGCAGGGAGGCAGTCGGTCAGGGCTTTCCTCCCTTGAGTGGCCTTGGCACACCTTTGCGGGTAGGGCGGGGGCGTTGTGTATTTTCCTCGGTCGGCTCTTGCCTCTGCCGCCACAAAGAATGGAAGGGCAGAGACACGGTAATGAAGCAGCAGACCAAACGTTTTATTGTAAGTGACTGAAAGAGAGGAAAAGTGCAGGCCACCTCAGGGAGGAGGGGCGCCCTCGCCCCGAGAGGTTTCCGTTTTATTGGAAGAGAGCAAGTGTACACTTGGAGAGAGGGGAGTGTGAGATAAAGTTTGAAGGCATGAGCTTAGAAAGTGCAGGCGACCTCAGAGAGAGGAGCGCACCTACGGTTTCAGAGTCGGGTTTTTGGTTTTTATTTCATAGGCTAGGCAGTGGACGATGATCAGGAATGCTGCGCGACCCCGGGCCGGTTGCGGACCGGCCAAAGTGCCCCCAGAATATTCATCTTTGTTCAGACATTAAGTTTCTTCCTCCCTCCCTCCCTCCTCCTCCTCCAGAAAATATACTTCGTTGATCCCTCTCCTGGGTAATCAGCTTCTGTGTGGAAACATATCAGTCAAGATGGTCTGCCTTGCCTCCAGTGGGGGCTGAGGCGCCATCGGTTTGATTAAAATGCAATCTTAGCTTTAAGACAGAATTCTTCCTGAAGAGGCTGGGCCTTTGGGCAGGTGCTCAAGTCAGTCTGACGCTGGTATGTGCTCACTGACACGAGGAAAGCACAGGCTACGGCTGAGATGCTTTTCTTTGCCTGGGGAGTATTCACACTTCTAGGCCAACTTGCTCCTGGCCTTGGCGCTTTCTATCTTTTCACTGGTTTACTCTCTGGGGCCCTTCTAGTACGCTGACCGGCCTTCTTCTCTTTCCCGCCCGCTCCTCTCTGTGTTCCTGCCAAACACATGTGCCCGGAGTTCTGCTGGGTTCAGGCCGGTTTGGTTCGTGCGTCTGTCCATCGGCCGACATCACGACGAGGTCTCCGTGGGGTTGGAGCCTTTCCTTTATTCCTGTTTCCTGACAAGGCCGTCTGTGGCGATTCCGGTGACTTTGCCTGTCCCTCCCTAAGTCTTTAGGAAGAGAAACGTGTCCTTACAAAGAACACCCACCGTGTGGTGGTATACATACACGTGGACTCACAGGTATAGGTGTCTATGGGTACACGGGCACGCACGCCTATGAACGCGTGAGCGTATGCATGCGTGCTTGCGTGTATGTGCGTGCTTACTCTTTTCTTTCAATGCCAGAGGAAAATGCTACTCCTTGTGCTTGTTCTTCTTCTTGCTCTTGTTGTTGTTGTTCTTGCTCTTCTTTTCTTTCTTCTTGGTGTCCTTTCTTACCTTCTTCTTTCTTCTTGTTCTTTACATCTTTTCTTCTTCTTCTATCTTCTACTTCTTTGCTGTTTTCTCTCTCTTCTTCTTCTTCCTGTTCTTCTGCCTCCTCTTTCTTCTTCTTCCTTCTTTTGCTTTTCTTTCTCTCTCTCTCTCTCATCCTTTCTCCTTCCCTTTTTCCCTCCCTTTCTCTTTCTCTGTTTTCTTCCACCCCCTTTCTCTTCTCTCTCTCTCTCTCTCTCTCTCTCTCTCTCTCTCTCTCTCTCTCTCTCTGTTCCTCCCTCCCTCTCTTCTCCCTGCCTCCCTCCCTTCCTTCCTTTTCTTTGGGGTGGGGATATCATTAATGAAGAACTACATGAGGAGCATTATGTTTCCTAGGCTTCCCCCATCACCAAGTCCGCCCCCTCCCCCCCACCCCGACGGTCACTGTCCATCAGCGTAGTAAGATGCTACAGAATCACTACTTGTCTTCTCTGTGTTGTATGACCCTCCCCGTGCCCCTCCACCCACATTATGTCTGCTAATAGTAATGCCTCCCCTTCCTCCCCCCCTTATCCCTCCCTTCCCACCCACCCTCCCCAGTCCCTTTCCCTTTGGTAACGAGTTACTCCATTCTTGGGTTCTGTGAGTCGACTGCTGTTTTGTTCCTTCAGTTTGTATTCTTTGTTCTTATACTCCACAGATGAGTGAGATCGTTTGATACTTGTCCTTTTCTGCCTGGCTTATTTCACTGAGCATAATACCCTCTAGCACCATTTCTTCTCATGGCCGAATAATAGTCCACTGTGTTTACATACCACATCTTCTTTATCCACTCATCTACGGATGGACGACTTAGGTTGCCTCCATTTCTTGGCTATTGTAGGTAGTGCTGCGATGAACATAGGGGTGCATCTGTCTTTTTTCAAACTGGGCCGCTGCGTTCTTAGGGTAAATTCCTAGGAGTGGAATTCCCGGGTCAAATGGTATTTCTATTTTGAGCTTTTGGAGGAACCCCCATACTGCTTCCCCCAATGGTGGAACTGATATACATCCCCACCGGCAGTGTAGGAGGGTTCCCCTTTCTCCACAACCTCGCCAGCCAACATTCGTTGTTGTTTGTCTTTTGGATGGTGGCGATCCTGACTGGTGTGAGGTGATAGCTCATTGTGGTTTTAAATGGCATTTCTCTGACGGTGATGAGCGATGTGGAGCGAGCATCTTTTCCTGTGTCTGTTGGCCATCTGATTTTCTTCTCTGGAGAAATGTCCGTTTCGATCCTGTGCCCGTTTTTTCATTGAATTATTTGCTTTCTGCCTGTTGAGGTGCGTGAGCTCTTAGTCTATTTTGGAGGTCAACCCTTTATCGGATCTGTCACCTACGACTATATTCTCTCATACTGTAGGATGCCTTTTTGTTCTATGGGTGGTGTCCTTTGCTGTACAGAAGCTTTTCAGCTTGGTATAGTCCCACTTGTTCATTTTTTTTTGCTTCTGTTTCCCTTGCCCCGGGGAGATAATGGTCATGGAGAAGTCGCTCATGTTTACGTCCAAGAGATTTTAGCCTAGTTTTTTTTTTTTTTTTTTTTTTTGAGAGGGCACCTCTCCTATGTATTGATCAAATGGTTGTTAACAGCAATAAAATTCTGTGGAGGGGACTCGATGCTGAGGACCTATGGAGTGGAGGGAATGCACTTGTTTCCCTCAAGTTCGTTCAGAGAGATAATTTACTGTGCTATGATACAGACTTACTAAAATGCCCTCTTGAGGTACCGTGTCACGGAGCTGGTGCACAGTTTAGCTTCTTTTGCTCCTTCCTGCCTTAGCTCTCTCTCCTCATTAAGCAGCGTTGCAGGGAGAGGGCCACGTGGCATGCCAGGTCAGTGAGAGCCCAAGTGGACCAAAAAAGAAGAGCATAAAAGTGATAACTTACCTACACGGCACGTTGGCTGTCACACCAGCTGCAGGTGAACTCAGTTCCAACTTGGCCTGCGCCGGAAAGGCGAGCTGAACGTGTGAGTCCTCCCAGGAGTTAGACCTCTTTCGAGTGTGGGTGAGAGAAGGATTCAGTCATTACACCGGTTCTGGAGGTAGGGGGACAAAACCGTGTAATGATGTCCCCGAGGACAGGGTCTCTGTGTCCCTCAGCTCACCTGCAGAAATCTGAGAGGTCCCAGAGGAGAGAGCTTGCAAACTGATGGCTGAAGCACTGTCTGTGATGTAAGGTGGAAGGTGAGCTCTCGATATTCAGGAGAGTTGAGGGTTTAGAAGCTGACAGGAGCAAAAGGAACGAAGAGGGGAAATGGACTGTGTGCACGTGTACGGTGACAGCCTGTCGAAAAATGTCTTTTTAATTTAGCGCACCTGCAAACCCACTCGATGACACACCCCTCGCTACCCCCAATTCCCACCCTGGCAGCCCCGACCCCCCCTCAGTTTCCCGTTGTGACACAGATTCTGGAAACGGCTCTTTTCTCCACCATCTCCCTCCGAGTTCTCCCCCCCCTACCATCCATCCAACCTCCTTAACCCAAGCCTTTCGCCAAAAACTGTTACTCGCGATACTGCCCTGGTTAAGAAGGTGGTTTCCTTTGGGATTTGAGCTCACAGCCTCGCTGGCTCACCGGCTTACACGGGGCGCTCTTTCCGAGCTTCCAAGAACTCGTTCTTACACCATCCCAAGGAACAGTCAAGTCTTCTCCCCGCCCCAAGGCGGGATCTGGGATTCCTAGACGGCTGCTTCTGCCCTAGATTTGTTGGGAACGCCATCTCCAACCACCACCGGAAGCTGAGCTTATCAGGGGTACGTATGGTCATGCCACGCTCTTCAAGTAAACCAAGTCTCGGTCATCTGTCGTCCTACCAAGTGTTGCACACGTGCTGCGTTGCTAATGCCGTCTGCTACGTGAATGCTGCTCTCTCTCGGGAGATCATCTTAGCATATATTCAGACGATAGCTGTTTCCGGGTTCAGCTCCGACCATTCTGGTCCTGAGAAGTTCCTATTTCACCTTTCCTCTTGCACTGGCTCTAGTTGTACGATTACGTCTGGCAGGGAACCGTCAGCATGTCTTCAGGAGCCTCAATATTTAAAGAATGGCCTTACAGAGAGTGTTTTGCTCACTGATCAGTGTTTATTTTTTATTTTTTATTCTTCTTATTTTTTTGAGAGGGCACCTCTCCTATGTGTCGATCGGATGGTTGTTAACAGCGGTAACATTCTGTGGAGGGGACTCGATGCGCAGTCATCCATCAAGCCCCAGCCTCATCCTCGAGGGTCTCCCATCTTCTGCAGCATGACGAACAAGGTGTTCCACGGTGACCTAGTTCTTACCCAGTGACTAAGTTCTTACCTGGTGAACGGTGGCTAAGGGCAGTCGTTATCACGGACGCGTTCGGTTTTGATCACGCCTGGTGAACTCTCAACCGTCCAGTCGGCTATGATGGTTTCGATTGATTTTTAATACTCGATTTATATGTGAATCCCACATGTCTCTCCCTTCCTTACTTTTTATTTTCAGTTTTTAATAAAATGCTGAAGTGGTCGGTAGATGCAGGACGAAGGCAGGAGACATAGTTTAGTGCTGTCAGAGGGAGGGCGAATGTAGACGATCAGGTCTGTGCCTGTAGACTGAGTATTAATCCGAGCTAGACAAGGGGCACAGAACATCCACGGACGCAGAAGATTCCTCTCCAAACGGCGGGGGGTCGGGGGGGTGGGGTGGGGGGGAGGCTCTAAGCCTCACCTCCGTGGATCCCCAGTTTCTCGCCTGATGGCGCCCCCCTGCGACCTGTGCCTGCCTTATAGGTTGTTCCTCCCGTGAGGAATCTTACCCGTCTCTGGCTAACCCGCCGCCGCCGTCTTCCGGGGCCATATACGGGCAACTGTGAAGTCGGTGAGTGAGAGAGGAGCCGTATTCTTTGAAAGGGGTTATTAGCTTTTTGGCTTCTTTGCAGATGTGTGCCCTGTGGCTTCTGTGCCCGGCCTTTGTCTTGAGGTATCTTTACCGCTCGGAAAGGAGGACGCTACTCGGTGATTTTCGATATGAGGCACGGATTCTACGAAAGGGCTGTCATTAGGAAGGAAAGGAAGAAGAAAAGCTATAGAGGTATAGCAGACGGGAGAGAACACGGGAAGATGGATTCTCTCTCTGACATAACTTCTTGTAGAGTAACCTAAAAGCCTGTGTATGTAGGTTTTAGCAGACTGCGGCTGATCAGACGGCGAGTTCGCACCTTCACAGAATGGGAATACGGACACAGGGCGAAAGCAGACCTACGGTTACCGGCCCTGTCCGGTGAAACCCAGAAAACCAGCGAGGTACCTACCCCCTAGGCATTGGTGAAAACTTATCCATCACAGGATGGATATTGTCTAACTGCACGTGAACGGTTTGAGAGAAATCAGACGAATGAAAGAAAACACACGGCGCATCCCTGGGAACGGTCCACATCCCATTATGTTCTTTTCACGGTAGATAGTCTACAGTCTCACGACTTTGGAGCGCTGCGGCTTGCACTCCTCCTGATTGTGGGTTGAGTTCCGACAATAGCGATGCGGTCAAGTCCGTTGTTGGACTGTACGCACGGGCCCGCTTAGATACCTCCTTCTTCCTTCCTTCCAACGGCGAGGCCAGGAAGCGGCGGGATGAAGGCAGCGACAGCTGCCACGGCGCCGCCAGGATCTTTGTTGAGGTTTTCTGACGATCCGCTTCTGGAATGACTCTCGCAGAGGAGGACGTTGACGGTGGAAGTTTTCTTCATGTCGTATCTTAATTCGTTTTCTGGGTAGGTAGCCAAATTAGGCTCTGATCCTCGGTATGCACACAAACCGACCCCTTTGCCCGCACTTGGTTATGACCTTTATACCGTGGTGAGGAACCTATTGGCGACCGCCACCGGGGAACTGCCTTTCTATTTATTTACTTTTCTAAGAGGACGAAATAGTATCCGAAACCTGTACTTCAGGGTGGGTGGCCATTTCTGACGGTATTCCTTCTTCCTAGGCGAGAGCGTGGGATGGGATGAGTTTCCGTTGGTGGGTGTCCTCCTTCCTCCCTTTGTGTTTACCCTCACGTGCGGGTGGGTGGGTGGGTGGGAGCCCCGGGGCGGCCCGGGATCGGATGGATGGGGGACCTTCACGGCGGCCGATGGCGAGCTCTCGCCGGCCCTGCGATCCGGATCCGTCCCGCTGACGGACCGACCGGCGCCGGTTGTCGGGCGCCACCTGCCGGCCGCTTTTATGCGGCCTGTTCCCTCTCGAGCTGCGGTGACACCGGGCAAGGGACAGGACGTGGCCACGGTTCCCCGAGGCGGACTTCCAGGAGGACGCGGGTAGCGGGCGCTGCAGGCCCGGTCGTGCCGGGACGCCGGCGCGCTCTGCGCTCGCCGGAGACTGGGGCCGCGGATTCGCTTTCTCGGTTGGTGACTGTCGCCACGCACGCTCGGTCGCTCCCTTGGTGGCCTGGGCCCTGGGAGGCCGCCCGAACGGGTCGACTAGCAGCCAGCGCCGGTGTCCCTCCGCCCGCGGGGACCCACTCACCTACCCACCCGCCGGCCGACCGAGACGGCTGCGGCGGAGAGGGAGACGTAGACGCAAGAGGGAGGAGAGAGAGAGAGAGAGGTGGTCGCGCGCTGTGCCGCGCCGCCCTTTCTGTTCCTTCTCCGTGGCCAGGCCCTCCTCCGTGCGTGTCACACGTCTGCCCGGGCCTCCGCCCCGCCCCGCCCCGCCCCGCCCCGCTCCGCTCGCTCGGCTCGGCGTCCGGCTCCGGAGGTGGGGCTGGGCCCCGTGGCGTACGGGGTGGTCCTCGTGGGGCTCCAGGGGCCTGCCCGCAGTCCCTCGTGTGGGATCCGTTCGTTGTAGGCGCTCACGTTTGGGGGAGAGGGATACGGCCCCTTGCCCCTCCATTCCGTATGTGTGGAAGGACCGGCCCGGCCCGGCCGGCCCGGCATTGTTTCCTTTCTTTTACACAAGTCTCGTCTCTTTGAAGGCCTCCCCTCCCGCCGACTTATCTCCCGGATGTGGGGACCGACCGGCGGCTGGGAAAGGGAAGGGTGATCGCGATCCCGATCCCGATCCCGACCCCGACTCCGCTGCCGCTGCCGCTGCCGCGTGTCCCCGGGCCTCCCTGCTGTCACCCACCGACCCGCGCCCCGCCGACTGTCTGACCCCTCCCCCTCCCCCTCCCCCTCCCCCTCCCCCTCCCTTTCCCGCAAGCCCACTTCAACCTCCCAACCTCCCCCCCCAAGGGTCGACCAGATGGCCCCGGGAGCCCTGGAGCCCTGGTGACAGTGGTGTGATGCTGGGGGGATTGGGCCCGGTGGGGACAGGCCACGCGCTCGTCATGGGGGGACCCCGCTGTCCGTGGGGTGGCCCTGTGATTCCTCTCTCGAGAGGCGGTCCGATTGTACCTGCAGAGAGGTGCTGACACCCTGTCACTCGGTGCTTGTCGCTGAGGGACTCTGGGACCTCTCTTGGACGTGCGTGGCACGGCTCCGGGCTTCTTGAGCGTGTGCGGCCGGATAGATGCCCGGCTCCGCTCCCGCATTCCCTGAGGTCGCCACCCGCGTGTGCCTGTGCGCTGGCTCTTGTCGCGTGCGCCCAGGGAGGTCCCGATCTGGGTGCGCACCCTCACGGTGCCTGGTGACCCAAGGGCGGCGGGGGAGGAGGAGACGTGCGCGTGCGCGCGTGTCCGGGTCCTCTTGTCCTGCGTGGTGCTCTCCCCGCCTGCCTGCGGTTGTGTCGTGATGGACTCCCCCACGACCCACCCTGGAGGCTCTGTGCCTCGTGTGTTGGGCGCTTGTCTGGCGTGGGGTTCTCTCGACTGCACCGACTCCGGGGGAAGCAGGCCCCGTCGTCGTTTCCTGGCCTCGGCGGGCTGCCCTCCTCCCACACGCGGCGGGGGCGTCGTCCCCGTGTGCTCCTGATCGATGTGGCGATCTCGCGCTCTCCTGGGCCGGGCCTGAACCGCGCCGGAGCGAGGGACAGACGTTCGGAGCGAACGGGACTGCTCTTCTCGCTGTGCGCGCGCGGGGGCCCCTCGCCTCCTGCCCTGTCCCCGCCCACGCCCCCATCTGCTGCTGGGCTGCGTGGTGTGGGTGAGAAAGGAAGAGAGGCCAGGGGCGTGCGGAGTCCGGCCCGATCTCGTCCTCCCGCCCTCTGCCTCACGGCGTGGGCGGGCCCGGGGTCCCTGGACGCAGCGGACACCCTCGCGTTGGCCTGTGGGCCGTGTCCTGGCGGGCGGGCCTCTCTCCCGTGGTAGGGGAGGGAGGCCGCCACGCCGCCACGCGGCGAGCCCTTCTCCCGGGTCCCGCCGGCGTGTGTTGCTCGGTCCTCTTGTGGTGCTCCTGGAGCGCTCCAGGTCGCCCGTCAGGTGCCTGAGGCCGAGTGGCGGTGTCGTTCCCTTCCCCCAGCAAGCTTCCCCTGCTCGGCTTGCTGCCGCGGTGGAGTGGAGTGAGTGGAGTTGTGAGTGCCTTGCAGAAGTTCCCGTGAACGAGTGGGGGGTCGAGGCGGTAAGGGAGGCACGCCCGGCCCGTGCCCCTCCCCGACCACACACCGTGGGGGTGTGTGGGGGGAAGGGGGTTTTGTGCGGCCCGGGGATAGGGTGCCTCGTCGGTCCCGCTCGCGTGCCGCGGGGGGGCCGACTCCGTCGGGCGCCGTCCCCGTCGGGGCTGGTGCGCTGGCGAGACGCGTGGGCGTGTGACTGCTGCGGTGGGCCGAGCCAAGGACGCGGGGGTGCCGTGGCCGTCTTGGCCAGGCTACCGTCTCACTGGCTCCTTTTGTTAGCTCTCTGGCGTGCTTTGTTTGATGAGTTGCCGCTGTGCGCCTCCAGTGGCACGCGAGAACAGGGAGGCAAAAGGGCGAGCCTGAGGCCCACAGGCACAAGCTCGTGGCCCCCAGCCGTGAGTGACCGCTCATGCCGTCGGCCTGTGCTGCCTTTTTTTTTTTCTTTTTTCCCCACTATTTTATTTTTTTTTGTTTTTACCCCTACCGCAGACCCCCCCCGCCTCCACGTCTCCTCGTCTCCTCACTCCACGCCCTCGTGAGCAAAAGCCACCGACACCGCCTTGGCCCTTCTCGTGTCAGGCCGGCGCGTGTGTGGGTCCGAGCCGTGGTGCTCTGGTGGGTCGGGGAGCGATACGCCCTCGGTGAGAAAAGCCTTCTCTAGCGATCCGAGAGGGTGCCTTGGGGTACCGGACCCCCCAGCCGCTGCCCCTCCTTTTCTGCGCGTAGTGGGCAGAGCTCCCTGCCACCCCCCGTGGTGAGGGAGTCCGCCGGCCTCCACCCCTACCTACCGCAGGTGGGGGTGGAGCTGGGCGCCGCTCTTTGCCTACCGCGGCCCGCGCCTCCCCCTTGGGAATCGGGGGAGGGTCCCGCGGGCCTTGGCCGGGCGTCCGGCACGCGTGGAGGCAGGCGCGGTGGTGTGGTGCAAGGAGGAAGGAAGGACGGGGCCCGGGTCCCCGAGCCTCCGCCCCACCCCGCTGCGAGCGGCTCCGCGTCCCGAGCTGCAACGGGCAGCAGCGGTGCTTTCGGCAGGTACGTGGTGTAATAAGCAGGAGCCGCCTCGCTCGGGGGCGTCTCCCTGGGGCCGCGGTCCTGGAGTGGGCCCGCCCGGATGGGTGGAGAGAAGACGGGCAGGGCGGCGAGTAAGGCCCGGCACTCGCCGCCCTGCTGCTGCTGCTGCTGCTGCAGTGGGCGCTTCACATGAGAACCCAGGGCCCTTGCCCTCGTGGTGGTTGGGATCTGTCCGGCGGGAGCCTCGGAGGGGGCTGCTGGCATCCTGGGCGGTGCGGGACCGCCCTCGTGCGTGGGGCGGTGGGATCCCGCGCCCGCTTTACCCGGTCGCCCGGCCGTGCCCCGAGGCCCCCGTCTGGACTTGTGCCCGCTCCGCCCTTGGTGTGAACGCGCACCCCCACGACCCGCCTCCCCGTCGCCACCGGCAGTGCCGAGCCGCCTCCGCAGATGCGACCTGCTCCTGGCGTGTTGCCGCCTAACTGTCCGGGAGCCGAAAGCGCCC
>NW_026645093.1:0-30551 GCF_030020395.1 Manis pentadactyla
GAAAACACATTGAGTGCTGTTTCAGCATCCAGTGCAACGATGTCAATGATTCCTTGAATGGAGCGTTCTGCGCTGCTTCCTTTCACCCACATAAGCTGAATCCAAAGCTGACTTGCCTCCACTACGTTTATTTCAGAGCATCTACTCTAACTTCCCTTGTGGCTAGTGGGAATGCCTATTCCAGGCCCACTTATGTCTTTGAGATAGAGGACGTATAGAGAATACAGCCTTTCACTACAACGTTTACTGGTTTCCATACCACATAGGAGCAAATTGCATGCAAGGCGAAAGCAACCTTGTGTTCTCTCAGGGAGGGTCTCCTCAGTGCATGGTGGAATGTTTCCTATTTCAAAGTCTGGCATAAGGCTCTCCTGCAGCGGTTTCGGACACTTTACAGCTAAGGCGTCATCATGGCATTGCTAGCAAAGGGATGACGTGGCCTTTTGCATCCTCTTCTGGCACCTACAGGAAACCAGGTCCTCCCGCATGATTCCAAGTCTTTGGACGAAAGATCCAAGCATGAAAGGCCTTCTTCAGTGTGCTTGAATGCAGAGGTCTTAGGGCTGCCCTTAAGCATTTAGCTTTAGAAACACAGCAAAGGATGGTTTGTCCACGTAGATCATGAGAGTGGTGTGATGCACGTGGTCAGTTCAGGCTGATAGAGTTGTGGCCCAGAGAAACGCTTTGTTCTGATGAAAGGATGATCAGATGAAGGACTCCAACAGCCTCTTCCCTAAACGTTGTTGCAAGTCCTACTCTCAGCACACGTATGTTTCAGACTTAAGCTGCATTCCGAGAGGACACCATGCAAACATACGTTTGGGCATTCCACGGTGTATGAATTTGGAGAAAGCAACTGAAAGTGTTAGATAGTGAAGATTGAGCTCAGTGACCCCAGAAAAATTTCCATTGCACGGTTGAATTAAGCTGCCCTAGCCATCGGAGGAGCTTACTCGCCTGAGGCTCCTGGTCCTCCCTGCTTTTCACCTGTTGAACAGAACGCCCACCCGTCGTGCTTCCAATGCTGTGCAGAAAGCAGCTTTCTTTGCCTCTTCCCCTGAGGCTGGGCAGAAGGCCTCTTCACAGTATTCTCATATCTGGGAGTATAAGTATATACAAGAAGCTCTAATTTTCACAGCAGTGTTTGGCTGCCTTTCTGAATATGGCTGAGTAGGAAATCACATGATCTGAGACAGTCCCAGAGCCTTTTCCGCAGGACAACAGCTCTGAGGTTTGGGGCCTCATCACCACCGCGCTTTGGAGAAGCTTGCACCCACCTGTTGCTTACATGGTGCCTGGGGATTAAAAAATGGGCACTCACGTTACAAAGCTCAGACTGTGGCATGGGAGACCGGCTTCCATAGCACCCAGACAACCTGGGCCCCTCTGCAGCAGCCAGGAAGTAGCAGGAAAACGCCACTTTTGAGAATTTCAAGGTAAATTCGTTGAATGCCGGAATTCTTCTGACAGCCGGCCTTCTTCAGCAAGGCTTCACTTGAATGGCAAAACAAGCGAGGGCGTGCCGCCGCTCAGCAAAAGAGAGTACTACACAGGATAAATCGCCCAGTCGCTCAGAGTGCAGCCACCCAAGACAGACACTGAAATCACACTGCAAGAAGAATTCGTTGTACGCGGGAATTTTTCTTACAGAAAGTCTTCCACAGCAAGGCCGCATGCGATTGGCCCCACAAGCGAAGCATCTGCTGCTCAGCTGAAGACAGCTCCACACAGCAGACTTCACTCAGGTGCTTAGAGTGCAGGCACACAGGACAGACACGGAAAACACATTGAGTGCTGTTTCAGCATCCAGTGCAACGATGTCAATGATTCCTTGAATGGAGCGTTCTGCGCTGCTTCCTTTCACCCACATAAGCTGAATCCAAAGCTGACTTGCCTCCACTACGTTTATTTCAGAGCATCTACTCTAACTTCCCTTGTGGCTAGTGGGAATGCCTATTCCAGGCCCACTTATGTCTTTGAGATAGAGGACGTATAGAGAATACAGCCTTTCACTACAACGTTTACTGGTTTCCATACCACATAGGAGCAAATTGCATGCAAGGCGAAAGCAACCTTGTGTTCTCTCAGGGAGGGTCTCCTCGGTGCACGGTGGAATGTTTCCTATTTCAAAGTCTGGCATAAGGCTCTCCTGCAGCGGTTTCGGACACTTTACAGCTAAGGCGTCATCATGGCATTGCTAGCAAAGGGATGACGTGGCCTTTTGCATCCTCTTCTTGCACCTACAGGAAACCAGGACCGCCCGCACGATTCCAAGTCTTTGGACGAAAGATCCAAGCATGAAAGGCCTTCTTCAGTGTGCTTGAATGCAGAGGTCTTAGGGCTGCCCTTAAGCATTTAGCTTTAGAAACACAGCAAAGGATGGTTTGTCCACGTAGATCATGAGAGTGGTGTGATGCACGTGGTCAGTTCAGGCTGATAGAGTTGTGGCCCAGAGAAACGCTTTGTTCTGATGAAAGGATGATCAGATGAAGGACTCCAACAGCCTCTTCCCTAAACGTTGTTGCAAGTCCTACTCTCAGCACACGTATGTTTCAGACTTAAGCTGCATTCCGAGAGGACACCATGCAAACATACGTTTGGGCATTCCACGGTGTATGAATTTGGAGAAAGCAACTGAAAGTGTTAGATAGTGTAGATTGAGCTCAGTGACCCCAGAAAAATTTCCATTGCACGGTTGAATTAAGCTGCCCTAGCCATCGGAGGAGCTTACTCGCCTGAGGCTCCTGGTCCTCCCTGCTTTTCACCTGTTGAACAGAACGCCCACCCGTCGTGCTTCCAATGCTGTGCAGAAAGCAGCTTTCTTTGCCTCTTCCCCTGAGGCTGGGCAGAAGGCCTCTTCACAGTATTCTCATATCTGGGAGTATAAGTATATACAAGAAGCTCTAATTTTCAAGGCAGTGTTTGGCTGCCTTTCTGAATATGGCTGAGTAGGAAATCACATGATCTGAGACAGTCCCAGAGCCTTCTCTGCAGGACAACAGCTCTGAGGTTTGGGGCCTCATCACCACCGCGCTTTGGAGAAGCTTGCACCCACCTGTTCCTTACATGGTGCCTGGGGATTAAAAAATGGGCACTCAGGTAACAAAGCTCAGACTGTGGCATGGGAGACCGTCTTCCATACCACCCAGACAACCTGGGCCCCTCTGCAGCAGCCAGGAAGTAGCAGGAAAACGCCACTTTTGAGAATTTCAAGGTAAATTCGTTGAATGCCGGAATTCTTCTGACAGCCGGCCTTCTTCAGCAAGGCTTCACTTGAATGGCTAAACAAGCGAGGGCGTGCCGCCGCTCAGCAAAAGAGAGTACTACACAGGATAAATCGCCCAGTCGCTCGGAGTGCAGCCACAAAAGACAGACACTGAAATCACACTGCAAGAAGAATTCATTGTACGCGGGAATTTTTCTTACAGAAAGTCTTCCACAGCAAGGCCGCATGCGATTGGCCCCACAAGCGAAGCATCTGCTGCTCAGCTGAAGACAGCTCCACACAGCAGACTTCACTCAGGTGCTTAGAGTGCAGGCACACAGGACAAACACGGAAAAACACATGGAAAGCTGTTTCAGCATCTAGTGCAACGATGTCAATGATTCCTTGAATGGAGCGTTCTGCGCTGCTTTCTTTCACCCACATAAGCTGAATCCAAAGCTGACTTGCCTCCACTACGTTTATTTCAGAGCATCTACTCTAACTTCCCTTGTGGCTAGTGGGAATGCCTGTTCCAGGCCCACTTATGTCTTTGAGATAGAGGACGTATAGAGAATACAGCCTTTCACTACAACGTTTACTGGTTTCCATACCACATAGGAGCAAATTGCATGCAAGGCGAAAGCAACCTTGTGTTCTCTCAGGGAGGGTCTCCTCAGTGCACGGTGGAATGTTTCCTATTTCAAAGTCTGGCATAAGGCTCTCCTGCAGCGGTTTCGGACACTTTACAGCTAAGGCGTCATCATGGCATTGCTAGCAAAGGGATGACGTGGCCTTTTGCATCCTCTTCTTGCACCTACAGGAAACCAGGACCGCCCGCACGATTCCAAGTCTTTGGACGAAAGATCCAAGCATGAAAGGCCTTCTTCAGTGTGCTTGAATGCAGAGGTCTTAGGGCTGCCCTTAAGCATTTAGCTTTAGAAACACAGCAAAGGATGGTTTCTCCACGTAGATCATGAGAGTGGTGTGATGCACGTGGTCAGTTCAGGCTGATAGAGTTGTGGCCCAGAGAAACGCTTTGTTCTGATGAAAGGATGATCAGATGAAGGACTCCAACAGCCTCTTCCCTAAACGTTGTTGCAAGTCCTACTCTCAGCACACGTATGTTTCAGACTTAAGCTGCATTCCGAGAGGACACCATGCAAACATACGTTTGGGCATTCCACGGTTTATGAATTTGGAGAAAGCAACTGAAAGTGTTAGATAGTGAAGATTGAGCTCAGTGACCCCAGAAAAATTTCCATTGCACGGTTGAATTAAGCTGCCCTAGCCATCGGAGGAGCTTACTCGCCTGAGGCTCCTGGTCCTCCCTGCTTTTCACCTGTTGAACAGAACGCCCACCCGTCGTGCTTCCAATGCTGTGCAGAAAGCAGCTTTCTTTGCCTCTTCCCCTGAGGCTGGGCAGAAGGCCTCTTCACAGTATTCTCATATCTGGGAGTATAAGTATATACAAGAAGCTCTAATTTTCACAGCAGTGTTTGGCTGCCTTTCTGAATATGGCTGAGTAGGAAATCACATGATCTGAGACAGTCCCAGAGCCTTCTCTGCAGGACAACAGCTCTGAGGTTTGGGGCCTTATCACCACCGCGCTTTGGAGAAGCTTGCACACACCTGTTGCTTACATGGTGCCTGGGGATTAAAAAATGGGCACTCAGGTTACAAAGCTCAGACTGTGGCATGGGAGACCGGCTTCCATACCACCCAGACAACCTGGGCCCCTCTGAAGCAGCCGGGAAGTAGCAGGAAAACGCCACTTTTGAGAATTTCTAGGTAAATTCGTTGTATGCGGGAATTCTTCTGACAGCCGGCCTTCTTCAGCAAGGCTTCACTTGAATGGCAAAACAAGCGAGGGCGTGCCGCCGCTCAGCAAAAGAGAGTACTACACAGGATAAATCGCGCAGTCGCTCAGAGTGCAGCCACCCAAGACAGACACTGAAATCACACTGCAAGAAGAATTGGTTGTACGCGGGAATTTTTCTTACAGAAAGTCTTCCACAGCAAGGCCGCATGCGATTGGCCCCACAAGCGAAGCATCTGCTGCTCAGCTGAAGACAGCTCCACACAGCAGACTTCACTCAGGTGCTTAGAGTGCAGGCACACAGGACAGACACGGAAAACACATTGAGTGCTGTTTCAGCATCCAGTGCAACGATGTCAATGATTCCTTGAATGGAGCGTTCTGCGCTGCTTCCTTTCACCCACATAAGCTGAATCCAAAGCTGACTTGCCTCCACTACGTTTATTTCAGAGCATCTACTCTAACTTCCCGTGTGGCTCGTGGGAATGCCTGTTCCAGGCCCACTTATGTCTTTGAGATAGAGGACGTATAGAGAATACAGCCTTTCACTACAACGTTTACTGGTTTCCATACCACATAGGAGCAAATTGCATGCAAGGCGAAAGCAACCTTGTGTTCTCTCAGGGAGGGTCTCCTCAGTGCATGGTGGAATGTTTCCTATTTCAAAGTCTGGCATAAGGCTCTCCTGCAGCGGTTTCGGACACTTTACAGCTAAGGCGTCATCATGGCATTGCTAGCAAAGGGATGACGTGGCCTTTTGCATCCTCTTCTTGCACCTACAGGAAACCAGGACCGCCCGCACGATTCCAAGTCTTTGGACGAAAGATCCAAGCATGAAAGGCCTTCTTCAGTGTGCTTGAATGCAGAGGTCTTAGGGCTGCCCTTAAGCATTTAGCTTTAGAAACACAGCAAAGGATGGTTTGTCCACGTAGATCATGAGAGTGGTGTGATGCACGTGGTCAGTTCAGGCTGATAGAGTTGTGGCCCAGAGAAACGCTTTGTTCTGATGAAAGGATGATCAGATGAAGGACTCCAACAGCCTCTTCCCTAAACGTTGTTGCAAGTCCTACTCTCAGCACACGTATGTTTCAGACTTAAGCTGCATTCCGAGAGGACACCATGCAAACATACGTTTGGGCATTCCACGGTGTATGAATTTGGAGAAAGCAACTGAAAGTGTTAGATAGTGTAGATTGAGCTCAGTGACCCCAGAAAAATTTCCATTGCACGGTTGAATTAAGCTGCCCTAGCCATCGGAGGAGCTTACTCGCCTGAGGCTCCTGGTCCTCCCTGCTTTTCACCTGTTGAACAGAACGCCCACCCGTCGTGCTTCCAATGCTGTGCAGAAAGCAGCTTTCTTTGCCTCTTCCCCTGAGGCTGGGCAGAAGGCCTCTTCACAGTATTCTCATATCTGGGAGTATAAGTATATACAAGAAGCTCTAATTTTCAAGGCAGTGTTTGGCTGCCTTTCTGAATATGGCTGAGTAGGAAATCACATGATCTGAGACAGTCCCAGAGCCTTCTCTGCAGGACAACAGCTCTGAGGTTTGGGGCCTCATCACCACCGCGCTTTGGAGAAGCTTGCACCCACCTGTTCCTTACATGGTGCCTGGGGATTTAAAAATGGGCACTCAGGTAACAAAGCTCAGACTGTGGCATGGGAGACCGGCTTCCATACCACCCAGACAACCTGGGCCCCTCTGCAGCAGCCAGGAAGTAGCAGGAAAACGCCACTTTTGAGAATTTCAAGGTAAATTCGTTGAATGCCGGAATTCTTCTGACAGCCGGCCTTCTTCAGCAAGGCTTCACTTGAATGGCTAAACAAGCGAGGGCGTGCCGCCGCTCAGCAAAAGAGAGTACTACACAGGATAAATCGCCCAGTCGCTCGGAGTGCAGCCACAAAAGACAGACACTGAAATCACACAGCAAGAAGAATTCATTGTACGCGGGAATTTTTCTTACAGAAAGTCTTCCACAGCAAGGCCGCATGCGATTGGCCCCACAAGCGAAGCATCTGCTGCTCAGCTGAAGACAGCTCCACACAGCAGACTTCACTCAGGTGCTTAGAGTGCAGGCACACAGGACAGACACGGAAAAACACATGGAAAGCTGTTTCAGCATCTAGTGCAACGATGTCAATGATTCCTTGAATGGAGCGTTCTGCGCTGCTTTCTTTCACCCACATAAGCTGAATCCAAAGCTGACTTGCCTCCACTACGTTTATTTCAGAGCATCTACTCTAACTTCCCTTGTGGCTAGTGGGAATGCCTGTTCCAGGCCCACTTATGTCTTTGAGATAGAGGACGTATAGAGAATACAGCCTTTCACTACAACGTTTACTGGTTTCCATACCACATAGGAGCAAATTGCATGCAAGGCGAAAGCAACCTTGTGTTCTCTCAGGGAGGGTCTCCTCAGTGCACGGTGGAATGTTTCCTATTTCAAAGTCTGGCATAAGGCTCTCCTGCAGCGGTTTCGGACACTTTACAGCTAAGGCGTCATCATGGCATTGCTAGCAAAGGGATGACGTGGCCTTTTGCATCCTCTTCTTGCACCTACAGGAAACCAGGACCGCCCGCACGATTCCAAGTCTTTGGACGAAAGATCCAAGCATGAAAGGCCTTCTTCAGTGTGCTTGAATGCAGAGGTCTTAGGGCTGCCCTTAAGCATTTAGCTTTAGAAACACAGCAAAGGATGGTTTCTCCACGTAGATCATGAGAGTGGTGTGATGCACGTGGTCAGTTCAGGCTGATAGAGTTGTGGCCCAGAGAAACGCTTTGTTCTGATGAAAGGATGATCAGATGAAGGACTCCAACAGCCTCTTCCCTAAACGTTGTTGCAAGTCCTACTCTCAGCACACGTATGTTTCAGACTTAAGCTGCATTCCGAGAGGACACCATGCAAACATACGTTTGGGCATTCCACGGTTTATGAATTTGGAGAAAGCAACTGAAAGTGTTAGATAGTGAAGATTGAGCTCAGTGACCCCAGAAAAATTTCCATTGCACGGTTGAATTAAGCTGCCCTAGCCATCGGAGGAGCTTACTCGCCTGAGGCTCCTGGTCCTCCCTGCTTTTCACCTGTTGAACAGAACGCCCACCCGTCGTGCTTCCAATGCTGTGCAGAAAGCAGCTTTCTTTGCCTCTTCCCCTGAGGCTGGGCAGAAGGCCTCTTCACAGTATTCTCATATCTGGGAGTATAAGTATATACAAGAAGCTCTAATTTTCACAGCAGTGTTTGGCTGCCTTTCTGAATATGGCTGAGTAGGAAATCACATGATCTGAGACAGTCCCAGAGCCTTCTCTGCAGGACAACAGCTCTGAGGTTTGGGGCCTCATCACCACCGAGCTTTGGAGAAGCTTGCACACACCTGTTGCTTACATGGTGCCTGGGGATTAAAAAATGGGCACTCAGGTTACAAAGCTCAGACTGTGGCATGGGAGACCGGCTTCCATACCACCCAGACAACCTGGGCCCCTCTGAAGCAGCCGGGAAGTAGCAGGAAAACGCCACTTTTGAGAATTTCTAGGTAAATTCGTTGTATGCGGGAATTCTTCTGACAGCCGGCCTTCTTCAGCAAGGCTTCACTTGAATGGCAAAACAAGCGAGGGCGTGCCGCCGCTCAGCAAAAGAGAGTACTACACAGGATAAATCGCGCAGTCGCTCAGAGTGCAGCCACCCAAGACAGACACTGAAATCACACTGCAAGAAGAATTCGTTGTACGCGGGAATTTTTCTTACAGAAAGTCTTCCACAGCAAGGCCGCATGCGATTGGCCCCACAAGCGAAGCATCTGCTGCTCAGCTGAAGACAGCTCCACACAGCAGACTTCACTCAGGTGCTTAGAGTGCAGGCACACAGGACAGACACGGAAAACACATTGAGTGCTGTTTCAGCATCCAGTGCAACGATGTCAATGATTCCTTGAATGGAGCGTTCTGCGCTGCTTCCTTTCACCCACATAAGCTGAATCCAAAGCTGACTTGCCTCCACTACGTTTATTTCAGAGCATCTACTCTAACTTCCCGTGTGGCTCGTGGGAATGCCTGTTCCAGGCCCACTTATGTCTTTGAGATAGAGGACGTATAGAGAATACAGCCTTTCACTACAACGTTTACTGGTTTCCATACCACATAGGAGCAAATTGCATGCAAGGCGAAAGCAACCTTGTGTTCTCTCAGGGAGGGTCTCCTCAGTGCATGGTGGAATGTTTCCTATTTCAAAGTCTGGCATAAGGCTCTCCTGCAGCGGTTTCGGACACTTTACAGCTAAGGCGTCATCATGGCATTGCTAGCAAAGGGATGACGTGGCCTTTTGCATCCTCTTCTGGCACCTACAGGAAACCAGGTCCTCCCGCATGATTCCAAGTCTTTGGACGAAAGATCCAAGCATGAAAGGCCTTCTTCAGTGTGCTTGAATGCAGAGGTCTTAGGGCTGCCCTTAAGCATTTAGCTTTAGAAACACAGCAAAGGATGGTTTCTCCACGTAGATCATGAGAGTGGTGTGATGCACGTGGTCAGTTCAGGCTGATAGAGTTGTGGCCCAGAGAAACGCTTTGTTCTGATGAAAGGATGATCAGATGAAGGACTCCAACAGCCTCTTCCCTAAACGTTGTTGCAAGTCCTACTCTCAGCACACGTATGTTTCAGACTTAAGCTGCATTCCGAGAGGACACCATGCAAACATACGTTTGGGCATTCCACGGTGTATGAATTTGGAGAAAGCAACTGAAAGTGTTAGATAGTGAAGATTGAGCTCAGTGACCCCAGAAAAATTTCCATTGCACGGTTGAATTAAGCTGCCCTAGCCATCGGAGGAGCTTACTCGCCTGAGGCTCCTGGTCCACCCTGCTTTTCACCTGTTGAACAGAACGCCCACCCGTCGTGCTTCCAATGCTGTGCAGAAAGCAGCTTTCTTTGCCTCTTCCCCTGAGGCTGGGCAGAAGGCCTCTTCACAGTATTCTCATATCTGGGAGTATAAGTATATACAAGAAGCTCTAATTTTCACAGCAGTGTTTGGCTGCCTTTCTGAATATGGCTGAGTAGGAAATCACATGATCTGAGACAGTCCCAGAGCCTTTTCCGCAGGACAACAGCTCTGAGGTTTGGGGCCTCATCACCACCGCGCTTTGGAGAAGCTTGCACCCACCTGTTGCTTACATGGTGCCTGGGGATTAAAAAATGGGCACTCACGTTACAAAGCTCAGACTGTGGCATGGGAGACCGGCTTCCATAGCACCCAGACAACCTGGGCCCCTCTGCAGCAGCCAGGAAGTAGCAGGAAAACGCCACTTTTGAGAATTTCAAGGTAAATTCGTTGAATGCCGGAATTCTTCTGACAGCCGGCCTTCTTCAGCAAGGCTTCACTTGAATGGCAAAACAAGCGAGGGCGTGCCGCCGCTCAGCAAAAGAGAGTACTACACCGGATAAATCGCCCAGTCGCTCAGAGTGCAGCCACCCAAGACAGACACTGAAATCACACTGCAAGAAGAATTCGTTGTACGCGGGAATTTTTCTTACAGAAAGTCTTCCACAGCAAGGCCGCATGCGATTGGCCCCACAAGCGAAGCATCTGCTGCTCAGCTGAAGACAGCTCCACACAGCAGACTTCACTCAGGTGCTTAGAGTGCAGGCACACAGGACAGACACGGAAAACACATTGAGTGCTGTTTCAGCATCCAGTGCAACGATGTCAATGATTCCTTGAATGGAGCGTTCTGCGCTGCTTCCTTTCACCCACATAAGCTGAATCCAAAGCTGACTTGCCTCCACTACGTTTATTTCAGAGCATCTACTCTAACTTCCCTTGTGGCTAGTGGGAATGCCTATTCCAGGCCCACTTATGTCTTTGAGATAGAGGACGTATAGAGAATACAGCCTTTCACTACAACGTTTACTGGTTTCCATACCACATAGGAGCAAATTGCATGCAAGGCGAAAGCAACCTTGTGTTCTCTCAGGGAGGGTCTCCTCGGTGCACGGTGGAATGTTTCCTATTTCAAAGTCTGGCATAAGGCTCTCCTGCAGCGGTTTCGGACACTTTACAGCTAAGGCGTCATCATGGCATTGCTAGCAAAGGGATGACGTGGCCTTTTGCATCCTCTTCTTGCACCTACAGGAAACCAGGACCGCCCGCACGATTCCAAGTCTTTGGACGAAAGATCCAAGCATGAAAGGCCTTCTTCAGTGTGCTTGAATGCAGAGGTCTTAGGGCTGCCCTTAAGCATTTAGCTTTAGAAACACAGCAAAGGATGGTTTGTCCACGTAGATCATGAGAGTGGTGTGATGCACGTGGTCAGTTCAGGCTGATAGAGTTGTGGCCCAGAGAAACGCTTTGTTCTGATGAAAGGATGATCAGATGAAGGACTCCAACAGCCTCTTCCCTAAACGTTGTTGCAAGTCCTACTCTCAGCACACGTATGTTTCAGACTTAAGCTGCATTCCGAGAGGACACCATGCAAACATACGTTTGGGCATTCCACGGTGTATGAATTTGGAGAAAGCAACTGAAAGTGTTAGATAGTGAAGATTGAGCTCAGTGACCCCAGATAAATTTCCATTGCACGGTTGAATTAAGCTGCCCTAGCCATCGGAGGAGCTTACTCGCCTGAGGCTCCTGGTCCTCCCTGCTTTTCACCTGTTGAACAGAACGCCCACCCGTCGTGCTTCCAATGCTGTGCAGAAAGCAGCTTTCTTTGCCTCTTCCCCTGAGGCTGGGCAGAAGGCCTCTTCACAGTATTCTCATATCTGGGAGTATAAGTATATACAAGAAGCTCTAATTTTCACAGCAGTGTTTGGCTGCCTTTCTGAATATGGCTGAGTAGGAAATCACATGATCTGAGACAGTCCCAGAGCCTTCTCTGCAGGACAACAGCTCTGAGGTTTGGGGCCTCATCGCCACCGCGCTTTGGAGAAGCTTGCACCCACCTGTTGCTTACATGGTGCCTGGGGATTAAAAAATGGGCACTCAGGTTACAAAGCTCAGAGTGTGGCATGGGAGACCGTCTTCCATACCACCCAGACAACCTGGGCCCCTCTGCAGCAGCCAGGAAGTAGCAGGAAAACGCCACTTTTGAGAATTTCAAGGTAAATTCGTTGAATGCCGGAATTCTTCTGACAGCCGGCCTTCTTCAGCAAGGCTTCACTTGAATGGCTAAACAAGCGAGGGCGTGCTGCCGCTCAGCAAAAGAGAGTACTACACAGGATAAATCGCCCAGTCGCTCAGAGTGCAGCCACCCAAGACAGACATTGAAATCACAGTGCAAGAAGAATTCATTGTACGCGGGAATTTTTCTTACAGAAAGTCTTCCACAGCAAGGCCGCATGCGATTGGCCCCACAAGCGAAGCATCTGCTGCTCAGCTGAAGACAGCTCCACACAGCAGACTTCACTCAGGTGCTTAGAGTGCAGGCACACAGGACAGACACGGAAAAACACATGGAAAGCTGTTTCAGCATCTAGTGCAACGATGTCAATGATTCCTTGAATGGAGCGTTGTGCGCTGCTTCCTTTCACCCACATAAGCTGAATCCAAAGCTGACTTGCCTCCACTACGTTTATTTCAGAGCATCTACTCTAACTTCCCTTGTGGCTAGTGGGAATGCCTATTCCAGGCCCACTTATGTCTTTGAGATAGAGGACGTATAGAGAATACAGCCTTTCACTACAACGTTTACTGGTTTCCATACCACATAGGAGCAAATTGCATGCAAGGCGAAAGCAACCTTGTGTTCTCTCAGGGAGGGTCTCCTCGGTGCACGGTGGAATGTTTCCTATTTCAAAGTCTGGCATAAGGCTCTCCTGCAGCGGTTTCGGACACTTTACAGCTAAGGCGTCATCATGGCATTGCTAGCAAAGGGATGACGTGGCCTTTTGCATCCTCTTCTGGCACCTACAGGAAACCAGGTCCTCCCGCATGATTCCAAGTCTTTGGACGAAAGATCCAAGCATGAAAGGCCTTCTTCAGTGTGCTTGAATGCAGAGGTCTTAGGGCTGCCCTTAAGCATTTAGCTTTAGAAACACAGCAAAGGATGGTTTCTCCACGTAGATCATGAGAGTGGTGTGATGCACGTGGTCAGTTCAGGCTGATAGAGTTGTGGCCCAGAGAAACGCTTTGTTCTGATGAAAGGATGATCAGATGAAGGACTCCAACAGCCTCTTCCCTAAACGTTGTTGCAAGTCCTACTCTCAGCACACGTATGTTTCAGACTTAAGCTGCATTCCGAGAGGACACCATGCAAACATACGTTTGGGCATTCCACGGTGTATGAATTTGGAGAAAGCAACTGAAAGTGTTAGATAGTGAAGATTGAGCTCAGTGACCCCAGAAAAATTTCCATTGCACGGTTGAATTAAGCTGCCCTAGCCATCGGAGGAGCTTACTCGCCTGAGGCTCCTGGTCCTCCCTGCTTTTCACCTGTTGAACAGAACGCCCACCCGTCGTGCTTCCAATGCTGTGCAGAAAGCAGCTTTCTTTGCCTCTTCCCCTGAGGCTGGGCAGAAGGCCTCTTCACAGTATTCTCATATCTGGGAGTATAAGTATATACAAGAAGCTCTAATTTTCACAGCAGTGTTTGGCTGCCTTTCTGAATATGGCTGAGTAGGAAATCACATGATCTGAGACAGTCCCAGAGCCTTCTCTGCAGGACAACAGCTCTGAGGTTTGGGGCCTCATCGCCACCGCGCTTTGGAGAAGCTTGCACCCACCTGTTGCTTACATGGTGCCCGGGGATTAAAAAATGGGCACTCAGGTTACAAAGCTCAGACTGTGGCATGGGAGACCGGCTTCCATAGCACCCAGACAACCTGGGCCCCTCTGCAGCAGCCAGGAAGTAGCAGGAAAACGCCACTTTTGAGAATTTCAAGGTAAATTCGTTGAATGCCGGAATTCTTCTGACAGCCGGCATTCTTCAGCAAGGCTTCACTTGAATGGCTAAACAAGCGAGGGCGTGCCGCCGCTCAGCAAAAGAGAGTACTACACCGGATAAATCGCCCAGTCGCTCAGAGTGCAGCCACCCAAGACAGACACTGAAATCACACTGCAAGAAGAATTCATTGTACGCGGGAATTTTTCTTACAGAAAGTCTTCCACAGCAAGGCCGCATGCGATTGGCCCCACAAGCGAAGCATCTGCTGCTCAGCTGAAGACAGCTCCACACAGCAGACTTCACTCAGGTGCTTAGAGTGCAGGCACACAGGACAGACACGGAAAACACATTGAGTGCTGTTTCAGCATCCAGTGCAACGATGTCAATGATTCCTTGAATGGAGCATTCTGCGCTGCTTCCTTTCACCCACATAAGCTGAATCCAAAGCTGACTTGCCTCCACTACGTTTATTTCAGAGCATCTACTCTAACTTCCCTTGTGGCTAGTGGGAATGCCTATTCCAGGCCCACTTATGTCTTTGAGATAGAGGACGTATAGAGAATACAGCCTTTCACTACAACGTTTACTGGTTTCCATACCACATAGGAGCAAATTGCATGCAAGGCGAAAGCAACCTTGTGTTCTCTCAGGGAGGGTCTCCTCGGTGCACGGTGGAATGTTTCCTATTTCAAAGTCTGGCATAAGGCTCTCCTGCAGCGGTTTCGGACACTTTACAGCTAAGGCGTCATCATGGCATTGCTAGCAAAGGGATGACGTGGCCTTTTGCATCCTCTTCTGGCACCTACAGGAAACCAGGTCCTCCCGCACGATTCCAAGTCTTTGGACGAAAGATCCAAGCATGAAAGGCCTTCTTCTGTGTGCTTGAATGCAGAGGTCTTAGGGCTGCCCTTAAGCATTTAGCTTTAGAAACACAGCAAAGGATGGTTTCTCCACGTAGATCATGAGAGTGGTGTGATGCACGTGGTCAGTTCAGGCTGATAGAGTTGTGGCCCAGAGAAACGCTTTGTTCTGATGAAAGGATGATCAGATGAAGGACTCCAACAGCCTCTTCCCTAAACGTTGTTGCAAGTCCTACTCTCAGCACACGTATGTTTCAGACTTAAGCTGCATTCCGAGAGGACACCATGCAAACATACGTTTGGGCATTCCACGGTGTATGAATTTGGAGAAAGCAACTGAAAGTGTTAGATAGTGAAGATTGAGCTCAGTGACCCCAGAAAAATTTCCATTGCACGGTTGAATTAAGCTGCCCTAGCCATCGGAGGAGCTTACTCGCCTGAGGCTCCTGGTCCTCCCTGCTTTTCACCTGTTGAACAGAACGCCCACCCGTCGTGCTTCCAATGCTGTGCAGAAAGCAGCTTTCTTTGCCTCTTCCCCTGAGGCTGGGCAGAAGGCCTCTTCACAGTATTCTCATATCTGGGAGTATAAGTATATACAAGAAGCTCTAATTTTCACAGCAGTGTTTGGCTGCCTTTCTGAATATGGCTGAGTAGGAAATCACATGATCTGAGACAGTCCCAGAGCCTTCTCTGCAGGACAACAGCTCTGAGGTTTGGGGCCTCATCGCCACCGCGCTTTGGAGAAGCTTGCACCCACCTGTTCCTTACATGGTGCCTGGGGATTAAAAAATGGGCACTCAGGTAACAAAGCTCAGACTGTGGCATGGGAGACCGGCTTCCATACCACCCAGACAACCTGGGCCCCTCTGCAGCAGCCAGGAAGTAGCAGGAAAACGCCACTTTTGAGAATTTCAAGGTAAATTCGTTGAATGCCGGAATTCTTCTGACAGCCGGCCTTCTTCAGCAAGGCTTCACTTGAATGGCTAAACAAGCGAGGGCGTGCCGCCGCTCAGCAAAAGAGAGTACTACACAGGATAAATCGCCCAGTCGCTCGGAGTGCAGCCACAAAAGACAGACACTGAAATCACACTGCAAGAAGAATTCATTGTACGCGGGAATTTTTCTTACAGAAAGTCTTCCACAGCAAGGCCGCATGCGATTGGCCCCACAAGCGAAGCATCTGCTGCTCAGCTGAAGACAGCTCCACACAGCAGACTTCACTCAGGTGCTTAGAGTGCAGGCACACAGGACAGACACGGAAAAACACATGGAAAGCTGTTTCAGCATCTAGTGCAACGATGTCAATGATTCCTTGAATGGAGCGTTCTGCGCTGCTTTCTTTCACCCACATAAGCTGAATCCAAAGCTGACTTGCCTCCACTACGTTTATTTCAGAGCATCTACTCTAACTTCCCTTGTGGCTAGTGGGAATGCCTGTTCCAGGCCCACTTATGTCTTTGAGATAGAGGACGTATAGAGAATACAGCCTTTCACTACAACGTTTACTGGTTTCCATACCACATAGGAGCAAATTGCATGCAAGGCGAAAGCAACCTTGTGTTCTCTCAGGGAGGGTCTCCTCAGTGCACGGTGGAATGTTTCCTATTTCAAAGTCTGGCATAAGGCTCTCCTGCAGCGGTTTCGGACACTTTACAGCTAAGGCGTCATCATGGCATTGCTAGCAAAGGGATGACGTGGCCTTTTGCATCCTCTTCTTGCACCTACAGGAAACCAGGACCGCCCGCACGATTCCAAGTCTTTGGACGAAAGATCCAAGCATGAAAGGCCTTCTTCAGTGTGCTTGAATGCAGAGGTCTTAGGGCTGCCCTTAAGCATTTAGCTTTAGAAACACAGCAAAGGATGGTTTGTCCACGTAGATCATGAGAGTGGTGTGATGCACGTGGTCAGTTCAGGCTGATAGAGTTGTGGCCCAGAGAAACGCTTTGTTCTGATGAAAGGATGATCAGATGAAGGACTCCAACAGCCTCTTCCCTAAACGTTGTTGCAAGTCCTACTCTCAGCACACGTATGTTTCACACTTAAGCTGCATTCCGAGAGGACACCATGCAAACATACGTTTGGGCATTCCACGGTGTATGAATTTGGAGAAAGCAACTGAAAGTGTTAGATAGTGAAGATTGAGCTCAGTGACCCCAGAAAAATTTCCATTGCACGGTTGAATTAAGCTGCCCTAGCCATCGGAGGAGCTTACTCGCCTGAGGCTCCTGGTCCACCCTGCTTTTCACCTGTTGAACAGAACGCCCACCCGTCGTGCTTCCAATGCTGTGCAGAAAGCAGCTTTCTTTGCCTCTTCCCCTGAGGCTGGGCAGAAGGCCTCTTCACAGTATTCTCATATCTGGGAGTATAAGTATATACAAGAAGCTCTAATTTTCACAGCAGTGTTTGGCTGCCTTTCTGAATATGGCTGAGTAGGAAATCACATGATCTGAGACAGTCCCAGAGCCTTTTCCGCAGGACAACAGCTCTGAGGTTTGGGGCCTCATCACCACCGCGCTTTGGAGAAGCTTGCACCCACCTGTTGCTTACATGGTGCCTGGGGATTAAAAAATGGGCACTCACGTTACAAAGCTCAGACTGTGGCATGGGAGACCGGCTTCCATAGCACCCAGACAACCTGGGCCCCTCTGCAGCAGCCAGGAAGTAGCAGGAAAACGCCACTTTTGAGAATTTCAAGGTAAATTCGTTGAATGCCGGAATTCTTCTGACAGCCGGCCTTCTTCAGCAAGGCTTCACTTGAATGGCAAAACAAGCGAGGGCGTGCCGCCGCTCAGCAAAAGAGAGTACTACACCGGATAAATCGCCCAGTCGCTCAGAGTGCAGCCACCCAAGACAGACACTGAAATCACACTGCAAGAAGAATTCGTTGTACGCGGGAATTTTTCTTACAGAAAGTCTTCCACAGCAAGGCCGCATGCGATTGGCCCCACAAGCGAAGCATCTGCTGCTCAGCTGAAGACAGCTCCACACAGCAGACTTCACTCAGGTGCTTAGAGTGCAGGCACACAGGACAGACACGGAAAACACATTGAGTGCTGTTTCAGCATCCAGTGCAACGATGTCAATGATTCCTTGAATGGAGCGTTCTGCGCTGCTTCCTTTCACCCACATAAGCTGAATCCAAAGCTGACTTGCCTCCACTACGTTTATTTCAGAGCATCTACTCTAACTTCCCTTGTGGCTAGTGGGAATGCCTATTCCAGGCCCACTTATGTCTTTGAGATAGAGGACGTATAGAGAATACAGCCTTTCACTACAACGTTTACTGGTTTCCATACCACATAGGAGCAAATTGCATGCAAGGCGAAAGCAACCTTGTGTTCTCTCAGGGAGGGTCTCCTCGGTGCACGGTGGAATGTTTCCTATTTCAAAGTCTGGCATAAGGCTCTCCTGCAGCGGTTTCGGACACTTTACAGCTAAGGCGTCATCATGGCATTGCTAGCAAAGGGATGACGTGGCCTTTTGCATCCTCTTCTTGCACCTACAGGAAACCAGGACCGCCCGCACGATTCCAAGTCTTTGGACGAAAGATCCAAGCATGAAAGGCCTTCTTCAGTGTGCTTGAATGCAGAGGTCTTAGGGCTGCCCTTAAGCATTTAGCTTTAGAAACACAGCAAAGGATGGTTTGTCCACGTAGATCATGAGAGTGGTGTGATGCACGTGGTCAGTTCAGGCTGATAGAGTTGTGGCCCAGAGAAACGCTTTGTTCTGATGAAAGGATGATCAGATGAAGGACTCCAACAGCCTCTTCCCTAAACGTTGTTGCAAGTCCTACTCTCAGCACACGTATGTTTCAGACTTAAGCTGCATTCCGAGAGGACACCATGCAAACATACGTTTGGGCATTCCACGGTGTATGAATTTGGAGAAAGCAACTGAAAGTGTTAGATAGTGAAGATTGAGCTCAGTGACCCCAGATAAATTTCCATTGCACGGTTGAATTAAGCTGCCCTAGCCATCGGAGGAGCTTACTCGCCTGAGGCTCCTGGTCCTCCCTGCTTTTCACCTGTTGAACAGAACGCCCACCCGTCGTGCTTCCAATGCTGTGCAGAAAGCAGCTTTCTTTGCCTCTTCCCCTGAGGCTGGGCAGAAGGCCTCTTCACAGTATTCTCATATCTGGGAGTATAAGTATATACAAGAAGCTCTAATTTTCACAGCAGTGTTTGGCTGCCTTTCTGAATATGGCTGAGTAGGAAATCACATGATCTGAGACAGTCCCAGAGCCTTCTCTGCAGGACAACAGCTCTGAGGTTTGGGGCCTCATCGCCACCGCGCTTTGGAGAAGCTTGCACCCACCTGTTGCTTACATGGTGCCTGGGGATTAAAAAATGGGCACTCAGGTTACAAAGCTCAGAGTGTGGCATGGGAGACCGTCTTCCATACCACCCAGACAACCTGGGCCCCTCTGCAGCAGCCAGGAAGTAGCAGGAAAACGCCACTTTTGAGAATTTCAAGGTAAATTCGTTGAATGCCGGAATTCTTCTGACAGCCGGCCTTCTTCAGCAAGGCTTCACTTGAATGGCTAAACAAGCGAGGGCGTGCTGCCGCTCAGCAAAAGAGAGTACTACACAGGATAAATCGCCCAGTCGCTCAGAGTGCAGCCACCCAAGACAGACATTGAAATCACAGTGCAAGAAGAATTCATTGTACGCGGGAATTTTTCTTACAGAAAGTCTTCCACAGCAAGGCCGCATGCGATTGGCCCCACAAGCGAAGCATCTGCTGCTCAGCTGAAGACAGCTCCACACAGCAGACTTCACTCAGGTGCTTAGAGTGCAGGCACACAGGACAGACACGGAAAAACACATGGAAAGCTGTTTCAGCATCTAGTGCAACGATGTCAATGATTCCTTGAATGGAGCGTTGTGCGCTGCTTCCTTTCACCCACATAAGCTGAATCCAAAGCTGACTTGCCTCCACTACGTTTATTTCAGAGCATCTACTCTAACTTCCCTTGTGGCTAGTGGGAATGCCTATTCCAGGCCCACTTATGTCTTTGAGATAGAGGACGTATAGAGAATACAGCCTTTCACTACAACGTTTACTGGTTTCCATACCACATAGGAGCAAATTGCATGCAAGGCGAAAGCAACCTTGTGTTCTCTCAGGGAGGGTCTCCTCGGTGCACGGTGGAATGTTTCCTATTTCAAAGTCTGGCATAAGGCTCTCCTGCAGCGGTTTCGGACACTTTACAGCTAAGGCGTCATCATGGCATTGCTAGCAAAGGGATGACGTGGCCTTTTGCATCCTCTTCTGGCACCTACAGGAAACCAGGTCCTCCCGCATGATTCCAAGTCTTTGGACGAAAGATCCAAGCATGAAAGGCCTTCTTCAGTGTGCTTGAATGCAGAGGTCTTAGGGCTGCCCTTAAGCATTTAGCTTTAGAAACACAGCAAAGGATGGTTTCTCCACGTAGATCATGAGAGTGGTGTGATGCACGTGGTCAGTTCAGGCTGATAGAGTTGTGGCCCAGAGAAACGCTTTGTTCTGATGAAAGGATGATCAGATGAAGGACTCCAACAGCCTCTTCCCTAAACGTTGTTGCAAGTCCTACTCTCAGCACACGTATGTTTCAGACTTAAGCTGCATTCCGAGAGGACACCATGCAAACATACGTTTGGGCATTCCACGGTGTATGAATTTGGAGAAAGCAACTGAAAGTGTTAGATAGTGAAGATTGAGCTCAGTGACCCCAGAAAAATTTCCATTGCACGGTTGAATTAAGCTGCCCTAGCCATCGGAGGAGCTTACTCGCCTGAGGCTCCTGGTCCTCCCTGCTTTTCACCTGTTGAACAGAACGCCCACCCGTCGTGCTTCCAATGCTGTGCAGAAAGCAGCTTTCTTTGCCTCTTCCCCTGAGGCTGGGCAGAAGGCCTCTTCACAGTATTCTCATATCTGGGAGTATAAGTATATACAAGAAGCTCTAATTTTCACAGCAGTGTTTGGCTGCCTTTCTGAATATGGCTGAGTAGGAAATCACATGATCTGAGACAGTCCCAGAGCCTTCTCTGCAGGACAACAGCTCTGAGGTTTGGGGCCTCATCGCCACCGCGCTTTGGAGAAGCTTGCACCCACCTGTTGCTTACATGGTGCCCGGGGATTAAAAAATGGGCACTCAGGTTACAAAGCTCAGACTGTGGCATGGGAGACCGGCTTCCATAGCACCCAGACAACCTGGGCCCCTCTGCAGCAGCCAGGAAGTAGCAGGAAAACGCCACTTTTGAGAATTTCAAGGTAAATTCGTTGAATGCCGGAATTCTTCTGACAGCCGGCATTCTTCAGCAAGGCTTCACTTGAATGGCTAAACAAGCGAGGGCGTGCCGCCGCTCAGCAAAAGAGAGTACTACACCGGATAAATCGCCCAGTCGCTCAGAGTGCAGCCACCCAAGACAGACACTGAAATCACACTGCAAGAAGAATTCATTGTACGCGGGAATTTTTCTTACAGAAAGTCTTCCACAGCAAGGCCGCATGCGATTGGCCCCACAAGCGAAGCATCTGCTGCTCAGCTGAAGACAGCTCCACACAGCAGACTTCACTCAGGTGCTTAGAGTGCAGGCACACAGGACAGACACGGAAAACACATTGAGTGCTGTTTCAGCATCCAGTGCAACGATGTCAATGATTCCTTGAATGGAGCATTCTGCGCTGCTTCCTTTCACCCACATAAGCTGAATCCAAAGCTGACTTGCCTCCACTACGTTTATTTCAGAGCATCTACTCTAACTTCCCTTGTGGCTAGTGGGAATGCCTATTCCAGGCCCACTTATGTCTTTGAGATAGAGGACGTATAGAGAATACAGCCTTTCACTACAACGTTTACTGGTTTCCATACCACATAGGAGCAAATTGCATGCAAGGCGAAAGCAACCTTGTGTTCTCTCAGGGAGGGTCTCCTCGGTGCACGGTGGAATGTTTCCTATTTCAAAGTCTGGCATAAGGCTCTCCTGCAGCGGTTTCGGACACTTTACAGCTAAGGCGTCATCATGGCATTGCTAGCAAAGGGATGACGTGGCCTTTTGCATCCTCTTCTGGCACCTACAGGAAACCAGGTCCTCCCGCACGATTCCAAGTCTTTGGACGAAAGATCCAAGCATGAAAGGCCTTCTTCTGTGTGCTTGAATGCAGAGGTCTTAGGGCTGCCCTTAAGCATTTAGCTTTAGAAACACAGCAAAGGATGGTTTCTCCACGTAGATCATGAGAGTGGTGTGATGCACGTGGTCAGTTCAGGCTGATAGAGTTGTGGCCCAGAGAAACGCTTTGTTCTGATGAAAGGATGATCAGATGAAGGACTCCAACAGCCTCTTCCCTAAACGTTGTTGCAAGTCCTACTCTCAGCACACGTATGTTTCAGACTTAAGCTGCATTCCGAGAGGACACCATGCAAACATACGTTTGGGCATTCCACGGTGTATGAATTTGGAGAAAGCAACTGAAAGTGTTAGATAGTGAAGATTGAGCTCAGTGACCCCAGAAAAATTTCCATTGCACGGTTGAATTAAGCTGCCCTAGCCATCGGAGGAGCTTACTCGCCTGAGGCTCCTGGTCCTCCCTGCTTTTCACCTGTTGAACAGAACGCCCACCCGTCGTGCTTCCAATGCTGTGCAGAAAGCAGCTTTCTTTGCCTCTTCCCCTGAGGCTGGGCAGAAGGCCTCTTCACAGTATTCTCATATCTGGGAGTATAAGTATATACAAGAAGCTCTAATTTTCACAGCAGTGTTTGGCTGCCTTTCTGAATATGGCTGAGTAGGAAATCACATGATCTGAGACAGTCCCAGAGCCTTCTCTGCAGGACAACAGCTCTGAGGTTTGGGGCCTCATCGCCACCGCGCTTTGGAGAAGCTTGCACCCACCTGTTCCTTACATGGTGCCTGGGGATTAAAAAATGGGCACTCAGGTAACAAAGCTCAGACTGTGGCATGGGAGACCGGCTTCCATACCACCCAGACAACCTGGGCCCCTCTGCAGCAGCCAGGAAGTAGCAGGAAAACGCCACTTTTGAGAATTTCAAGGTAAATTCGTTGAATGCCGGAATTCTTCTGACAGCCGGCCTTCTTCAGCAAGGCTTCACTTGAATGGCTAAACAAGCGAGGGCGTGCCGCCGCTCAGCAAAAGAGAGTACTACACAGGATAAATCGCCCAGTCGCTCGGAGTGCAGCCACAAAAGACAGACACTGAAATCACACTGCAAGAAGAATTCATTGTACGCGGGAATTTTTCTTACAGAAAGTCTTCCACAGCAAGGCCGCATGCGATTGGCCCCACAAGCGAAGCATCTGCTGCTCAGCTGAAGACAGCTCCACACAGCAGACTTCACTCAGGTGCTTAGAGTGCAGGCACACAGGACAGACACGGAAAAACACATGGAAAGCTGTTTCAGCATCTAGTGCAACGATGTCAATGATTCCTTGAATGGAGCGTTCTGCGCTGCTTTCTTTCACCCACATAAGCTGAATCCAAAGCTGACTTGCCTCCACTACGTTTATTTCAGAGCATCTACTCTAACTTCCCTTGTGGCTAGTGGGAATGCCTGTTCCAGGCCCACTTATGTCTTTGAGATAGAGGACGTATAGAGAATACAGCCTTTCACTACAACGTTTACTGGTTTCCATACCACATAGGAGCAAATTGCATGCAAGGCGAAAGCAACCTTGTGTTCTCTCAGGGAGGGTCTCCTCAGTGCACGGTGGAATGTTTCCTATTTCAAAGTCTGGCATAAGGCTCTCCTGCAGCGGTTTCGGACACTTTACAGCTAAGGCGTCATCATGGCATTGCTAGCAAAGGGATGACGTGGCCTTTTGCATCCTCTTCTTGCACCTACAGGAAACCAGGACCGCCCGCACGATTCCAAGTCTTTGGACGAAAGATCCAAGCATGAAAGGCCTTCTTCAGTGTGCTTGAATGCAGAGGTCTTAGGGCTGCCCTTAAGCATTTAGCTTTAGAAACACAGCAAAGGATGGTTTGTCCACGTAGATCATGAGAGTGGTGTGATGCACGTGGTCAGTTCAGGCTGATAGAGTTGTGGCCCAGAGAAACGCTTTGTTCTGATGAAAGGATGATCAGATGAAGGACTCCAACAGCCTCTTCCCTAAACGTTGTTGCAAGTCCTACTCTCAGCACACGTATGTTTCACACTTAAGCTGCATTCCGAGAGGACACCATGCAAACATACGTGTGGGCATTCCACGGTGTATGAATTTGGAGAAAGCAACTGAAAGTGTTTGATAGTGAAGATTGAGCTCAGTGACCCCAGAAAAATTTCCATTGCACGGTTGAATTAAGCTGCCCTAGCCATCGGAGGAGCTTACTCGCCTGAGGCTCCTGGTCCTCCCTGCTTTTCACCTGTTGAACAGAACGCCCACCCGTCGTGCTTCCAATGCTGTGCAGAAAGCAGCTTTCTTTGCCTCTTCCCCTGAGGCTGGGCAGAAGGCCTCTTCACAGTATTCTCATATCTGGGAGTATAAGTATATACAAGAAGCTCTAATTTTCACAGCAGTGTTTGGCTGCCTTTCTGAATATGGCTGAGTAGGAAATCACATGATCTGAGACAGTCCCAGAGCCTTCTCTGCAGGACAACAGCTCTGAGGTTTGGGGCCTCATCACCACCGCGCTTTGGAGAAGCTTGCACCCACCTGTTGCTTACATGGTGCCCGGGGATTAAAAAATGGGCACTCAGTTTACAAAGCTCAGACTGTGGCATGGGAGACCGGCTTCCATACAACCCAGACAACCTGGGCCCCTCTGCAGCAGCCAGGAAGTAGCAGGAAAACGCCACTTTTGAGAATTTCAAGGTAAATTCGTTGCATGCCGGAATTCTTCTGACAGCCGGCCTTCTTCAGCAAGGCTTCACTTGAATGGCTAAACAAGCGAGGGCGTGCCGCCGCTCAGCAAAAGAGAGTACTACACCGGATAAATCGCCCAGTCGCTCAGAGTGCAGCCACCCAAGACAGACACTGAAATCACACTGCAAGAAGAATTCGTTGTACGTGGGAATTTTTCTTACAGAAAGTCTTCCACAGCAAGGCCGCATGCGATTGGCCCCACAAGCGAAGCATCTGCTGCTCAGCTGAAGACAGCTCCACACAGCAGACTTCACTCAGGTGCTTAGAGTGCAGGCACACAGGACAGACACGGAAAACACTTTGAGTGCTGTTTCAGCATCCAGTGCAACGATGTCAATGATTCCTTGAATGGAGCGTTCTGCGCTGCTTCCTTTCACCCACATAAGCTGAATCCAAAGCTGACTTGCCTCCACTACGTTTATTTCAGAGCATCTACTCTAACTTCCCGTGTGGCTAGTGGGAATGCCTGTTCCAGGCCCACTTATGTCTTTGAGATAGAGGACGTATAGAGAATACAGCCTTTCACTACAACGTTTACTGGTTTCCATACCACATAGGAGCAAATTGCATGCAAGGCGAAAGCAACCTTGTGTTCTCTCAGGGAGGGTCTCCTCAGTGCACGGTGGAATGTTTCCTATTTCAAAGTCTGGCATAAGGCTCTCCTGCAGCGGTTTCGGACACTTTACAGCTAAGGCGTCATCATGGCATTGCTAGCAAAGGGATGACGTGGCCTTTTGCATCCTCTTCTGGCACCTACAGGAAACCAGGACCGCCCGCACGATTCCAAGTCTTTGGACGAAAGATCCAAGCATGAAAGGCCTTCTTCTGTGTGCTTGAATGCAGAGGTCTTAGGGCTGCCCTTAAGCATTTAGCTTTAGAAACACAGCAAAGGATGGTTTCTCCACGTAGATCATGAGAGTGGTGTGATGCACGTGGTCAGTTCAGGCTGATAGAGTTGTGGCCCAGAGAAACGCTTTGTTCTGATGAAAGGATGATCAGATGAAGGACTCCAACAGCCTCTTTCCTAAACGTTGTTGCAAGTCCTACTCTCAGCACACGTATGTTTCAGACTTAAGCTGCATTCCGAGAGGACACCATGCAAACATACGTTTGGGCATTCCACGGTGTATGAATTTGGAGAAAGCAACTGAAAGTGTTAGATAGTGAAGATTGAGCTCAGTGACCCCAGAAAAATTTCCATTGCACGGTTGAATTAAGCTGCCCTAGCCATCGGAGGAGCTTACTCGCCTGAGGCTCCTGGTCCTCCCTTCTTTTCACCTGCTGAACAGAACGCCCACCCGTCGTGCTTCCAATGCTGTGCAGAAAGCAGCTTTCTTTGCCTCTTCCCCTGAGGCTGGGCAGAAGGCCTCTTCACAGTATTCTCATATCTGGGAGTATAAGTATATACAAGAAGCTCTAATTTTCACAGCAGTGTTTGGCTGCCTTTCTGAATATGGCTGAGTAGGAAATCACATGATCTGAGACAGTCCCAGAGCCTTCTCTGCAGGACAACAGCTCTGAGGTTTGGGGCCTCATCACCACCGCGCTTTGGAGAAGCTTGCACACACCTGTTGCTTACATGGTGCCCGGGGATTAAAAAATGGGCACTCAGGTTACAAAGCTCAGACTGTGGCATGGGAGACCGGCTTCCATACAACCCAGACAACCTGGGCCCCTCTGCAGCAGCCAGGAAGTAGCAGGAAAACGCCACTTTTGAGAATTTCAAGGTAAATTCGTTGAATGCCGGAATTCTTCTGACAGCCGACCTTCTTCAGCAAGGCTTCACTTGAATGGCAAAACAAGCGAGGGCGTGCCGCCGCTCAGCAAAAGAGAGTACTACACAGGATAAATCGCCCAGTCGCTCAGAGTGCAGCCACCCAAGACAGACACTGAAATCACACTGCAAGAAGAATTCGTTGTACGCGGGAATTTTTCTTACAGAAAGTCTTCCACAGCAAGGCCGCATGCGATTGGCCCCACAAGCGAAGCATCTGCTGCTCAGCTGAAGACAGCTCCACACAGCAGACTTCACTCAGGTGCTTAGAGTGCAGGCACACAGGACAGACACGGAAAACACATTGGGTGCTGTTTCAGCATCCAGTGCAACGATGTCAATGATTCCTTGAATGGAGCGTTCTGCGCTGCTTCCTTTCACCCACATAAGCTGAATCCAAAGCTGACTTGCCTCCACTACGTTTATTTCAGAGCATCTACTCTAACTTCCCGTGTGGCAAGTGGGAATGCCTGTTCCAGGCCCACTTATGTCTTTGAGATAGAGGACGTATAGAGAATACAGCCTTTCACTACAACGTTTACTGGTTTCCATACCACATAGGAGCAAATTGCATGCAAGGCGAAAGCAACCTTGTGTTCTCTCAGGGAGGGTCTCCTCAGTGCACGGTGGAATGTTTCCTATTTCAAAGTCTGGCATAAGGCTCTCCTGCAGCGGTTTCGGACACTTTACAGCTAAGGCGTCATCATGGCATTGCTAGCAAAGGGATGACGTGGCCTTTTGCATCCTCTTCTTGCACCTACAGGAAACCAGGGCCTCCCGCATGATTCCAAGTCTTTGGACGAAAGATCCAAGCATGAAAGGCCTTCTTCAGTGTGCTTGAATGCAGAGGTCTTAGGGCTGCCCTTAAGCATTTAGCTTTAGAAACACAGCAAAGGATGGTTTCTCCACGTAGATCATGAGAGTGGTGTGATGCACGTGGTCAGTTCAGGCTGATAGAGTTGTGGCCCAGAGAAACGCTTTGTTCTGATGAAAGGATGATCAGATGAAGGACTCCAACAGCCTCTTCCCTAAACGTTGTTGCAAGTCCTACTCTCAGCACACGTATGTTTCAGACTTAAGCTGCATTCCGAGAGGACACCATGCAAACATACGTTTGGGCATTCCACGGTGTATGAATTTGGAGAAAGCAACTGAAAGTGTTAGATAGTGAAGATTGAGCTCAGTGACCCCAGAAAAATTTCCATTGCACGGTTGAATTAAGCTGCCCTAGCCATCGGAGGAGCTTACTCGCCTGAGGCTCCTGGTCCTCCCTGCTTTTCACCTGTTGAACAGAACGCCCACCCGTCGTGCTTCCAATGCTGTGCAGAAAGCAGCTTTCTTTGCCTCTTCCCCTGAGGCTGGGCAGAAGGCCTCTTCACAGTATTCTCATATCTGGGAGTATAAGTATATACAAGAAGCTCTAATTTTCACAGCAGTGTTTGGCTGCCTTTCTGAATATGGCTGAGTAGGAAATCACATGATCTGAGACAGTCCCAGAGCCTTCTCTGCAGGACAACAGCTCTGAGGTTTGGGGCCTCATCGCCACCGCGCTTTGGAGAAGCTTGCACCCACCTGTTGCTTACATGGTGCCCGGGGATTAAAAAATGGGCACTCAGGTTACAAAGCTCAGACTGTGGCATGGGAGACCGGCTTCCATAGCACCCAGACAACCTGGGCCCCTCTGCAGCAGCCAGGAAGTAGCAGGAAAACGCCACTTTTGAGAATTTCAAGGTAAATTCGTTGAATGCCGGAATTCTTCTGACAGCCGGCATTCTTCAGCAAGGCTTCACTTGAATGGCTAAACAAGCGAGGGCGTGCCGCCGCTCAGCAAAAGAGAGTACTACACCGGATAAATCGCCCAGTCGCTCAGAGTGCAGCCACCCAAGACAGACACTGAAATCACACTGCAAGAAGAATTCATTGTACGCGGGAATTTTTCTTACAGAAAGTCTTCCACAGCAAGGCCGCATGCGATTGGCCCCACAAGCGAAGCATCTGCTGCTCAGCTGAAGACAGCTCCACACAGCAGACTTCACTCAGGTGCTTAGAGTGCAGGCACACAGGACAGACACGGAAAACACATTGAGTGCTGTTTCAGCATCCAGTGCAACGATGTCAATGATTCCTTGAATGGAGCATTCTGCGCTGCTTCCTTTCACCCACATAAGCTGAATCCAAAGCTGACTTGCCTCCACTACGTTTATTTCAGAGCATCTACTCTAACTTCCCTTGTGGCTAGTGGGAATGCCTATTCCAGGCCCACTTATGTCTTTGAGATAGAGGACGTATAGAGAATACAGCCTTTCACTACAACGTTTACTGGTTTCCATACCACATAGGAGCAAATTGCATGCAAGGCGAAAGCAACCTTGTGTTCTCTCAGGGAGGGTCTCCTCGGTGCACGGTGGAATGTTTCCTATTTCAAAGTCTGGCATAAGGCTCTCCTGCAGCGGTTTCGGACACTTTACAGCTAAGGCGTCATCATGGCATTGCTAGCAAAGGGATGACGTGGCCTTTTGCATCCTCTTCTGGCACCTACAGGAAACCAGGTCCTCCCGCACGATTCCAAGTCTTTGGACGAAAGATCCAAGCATGAAAGGCCTTCTTCTGTGTGCTTGAATGCAGAGGTCTTAGGGCTGCCCTTAAGCATTTAGCTTTAGAAACACAGCAAAGGATGGTTTCTCCACGTAGATCATGAGAGTGGTGTGATGCACGTGGTCAGTTCAGGCTGATAGAGTTGTGGCCCAGAGAAACGCTTTGTTCTGATGAAAGGATGATCAGATGAAGGACTCCAACAGCCTCTTCCCTAAACGTTGTTGCAAGTCCTACTCTCAGCACACGTATGTTTCAGACTTAAGCTGCATTCCGAGAGGACACCATGCAAACATACGTTTGGGCATTCCACGGTGTATGAATTTGGAGAAAGCAACTGAAAGTGTTAGATAGTGAAGATTGAGCTCAGTGACCCCAGAAAAATTTCCATTGCACGGTTGAATTAAGCTGCCCTAGCCATCGGAGGAGCTTACTCGCCTGAGGCTCCTGGTCCTCCCTGCTTTTCACCTGTTGAACAGAACGCCCACCCGTCGTGCTTCCAATGCTGTGCAGAAAGCAGCTTTCTTTGCCTCTTCCCCTGAGGCTGGGCAGAAGGCCTCTTCACAGTATTCTCATATCTGGGAGTATAAGTATATACAAGAAGCTCTAATTTTCACAGCAGTGTTTGGCTGCCTTTCTGAATATGGCTGAGTAGGAAATCACATGATCTGAGACAGTCCCAGAGCCTTCTCTGCAGGACAACAGCTCTGAGGTTTGGGGCCTCATCGCCACCGCGCTTTGGAGAAGCTTGCACCCACCTGTTCCTTACATGGTGCCTGGGGATTAAAAAATGGGCACTCAGGTAACAAAGCTCAGACTGTGGCATGGGAGACCGGCTTCCATACCACCCAGACAACCTGGGCCCCTCTGCAGCAGCCAGGAAGTAGCAGGAAAACGCCACTTTTGAGAATTTCAAGGTAAATTCGTTGAATGCCGGAATTCTTCTGACAGCCGGCCTTCTTCAGCAAGGCTTCACTTGAATGGCTAAACAAGCGAGGGCGTGCCGCCGCTCAGCAAAAGAGAGTACTACACAGGATAAATCGCCCAGTCGCTCGGAGTGCAGCCACAAAAGACAGACACTGAAATCACACTGCAAGAAGAATTCATTGTACGCGGGAATTTTTCTTACAGAAAGTCTTCCACAGCAAGGCCGCATGCGATTGGCCCCACAAGCGAAGCATCTGCTGCTCAGCTGAAGACAGCTCCACACAGCAGACTTCACTCAGGTGCTTAGAGTGCAGGCACACAGGACAGACACGGAAAAACACATGGAAAGCTGTTTCAGCATCTAGTGCAACGATGTCAATGATTCCTTGAATGGAGCGTTCTGCGCTGCTTTCTTTCACCCACATAAGCTGAATCCAAAGCTGACTTGCCTCCACTACGTTTATTTCAGAGCATCTACTCTAACTTCCCTTGTGGCTAGTGGGAATGCCTGTTCCAGGCCCACTTATGTCTTTGAGATAGAGGACGTATAGAGAATACAGCCTTTCACTACAACGTTTACTGGTTTCCATACCACATAGGAGCAAATTGCATGCAAGGCGAAAGCAACCTTGTGTTCTCTCAGGGAGGGTC
>NW_026645094.1:0-30530 GCF_030020395.1 Manis pentadactyla
CTTGTTATTTCTTGTTTTGCTTCTTTTGTTTTTTTTTTTTTTCTCTTCTTTTGGTACTAGCCATTCTGACTGGTGTGAGGTGATAGCTCGTTGTGATTTTTGCGTGTGTGTGACCGTTAATGTACAATTACATGAGCAACATGGTTACTGGACTCCCCCTCCCACTATCTTATCAAGTCCCCCCCACCCCTTACCCCATTACAGTCACTGTCCTTCGGCGTCGTAAGACGCTGTGGAATCCCTACCTGTCTTCTCTGTGTTATGCTGCCTTCCCCGGGCCCCGGCACCCCCGCCGCCCCACCCCCTACGTTATGTGTGCGAGCCGTAATGCCTCTTTTTCCCCACTTATCCCTCCCTCCCCACCCATCCTCCCCAGTCCCTTTCCCTTTGGTAACTGTTAGTCCACTCTTGGGTTCTGTGAGTCTGCTGCTGTTTTGTTCCTTCAGTTTCTGCTTTGTTCTTTTACTCCACAGATGAGTGAAGTCATCTGATGCTTGTCTTTCTCCATCCTGCTCATTTCACTGAGCATAATACCCTCTAGCTCCATCCGTGTTGTCGCAAACGGTAGGATTTCTTTTCTTCTTACGGCTGAATAATATTCCATCTTGCGTATGTACCACCTCTTCTTTATCCATCCGCCTACTGACGGACACTCACGTTGCTTCCATTTCTTGGCTATTGTGCGTAGTGCTGTGATAGACATAGGGGTGCGTGTGTCTTTTTCAAACTAGGCTCCTGCATTCTTAGGGTACATTGCTGGGAGTGGAATTCCTGGGTCAAATGGTATTTGTACTTTTCTGTTTTTTGAGGAACCTCCATACTGCTTTCCACAATGGTTGAACTGAGATGTACATGCCCACCAGCAGTGTCGCAGGGTTCCCCTTTCTCCACATCCTCGCCACCGTCTGTTGTTGTGTGTCTTCCCGATGGTGGCCGTCCTGACTGGTGTGAGGTGATATCTCATGGTGGTGGTTTTAATTTGCATTTCTCTGATGATCGTAGCGATGTGGAGCATCTTTCCGTGTGCCTGCTGGCCACCTGAATTTCTTCTTTGGAGAAGTGTCTGTTCAGATCCTCTGCCCATGTTTTAATTGGATTATTTGCTTTTTGTGTGTGGAGGTGCGTGGGCACTTCATACTTATTTTAGATGTCATCAACCCCTTATCGGATATGCCATCTTTGAATCTGTCCTCCCATGCTGTCGGATGTCTTTGTTCTACTGATGGTGCTTAAACAGAATCCTATACCCCCTGCCATCTCGTTCCAATTCTGAGTCAATTATTTTTTTTTTTTTTTTTTTTCCCCCCCTCAGAACACCAACCCGCCAAGAAAACTGGAACGAAGAGGAGAAGATGTGATACGGGAACATCGAGCCTAAACTGAGAGGTGAGATGGTGGAGACTGGTAGTAAGTATCTTTCCATGTGCTGCTTTCAAGGTTCACGGGGAAAAAAGGTTGCCACGGAGGTAAGGCCCGGGATGTGGACGTCACCTGGTATCGGTGGAGCCACCTAGCCACTAGCCATTAACGGGAAGGCTAGCGTGCGGCACTGTTATTTCCTGCGGAGTTACACGTGCGGCGTCCCCCCGTTGCAGTTCGGTCAGGCCCCGTGTGGGACTGCCCTGGCACTGGCCGGGGTGGATCTGAGAGCTGTGCCCGTTCCTGCTGGGCTGCCCCAGCATCCCTCTCAGAACAAGGCCTCCAAAGTGCTCCTGGGAGAGAGACAGAGAGAGAGAGAGAGACAGAGAGAGAGAATTATGCCCAAGAGACAGGGGCAACTTTTTGCTGGAGCTCCATGAGCATGTTTCTGATTTTTATGTTGAGATCCCTCTCACAAAGATGGATCGAGTCCAGTTACCAGGTTCCTTTGGCTTTGACGTTTCGTATTTGTAGGTGGCGCCCTGTACAGCGCCCAGAAGCTTTTCCCTCTGGAGCTGCTCAGCCCTTGGGGTGATGGCAGGCAGGGGTCACGGGGGCGGCGCTGGTGCCCGCGGGAGGGAAGAGGTCTTTCCCGCTTCCCGGCCGCAGTGCCTGTGTCCACCGCCAGGGCCAGTTTGCGGAGCACGCAGGGAGAAGCCTCTGTGCTTTGCACCCGTGGCTGCCGTAGGTGGGGCCGTCCTGTCGCTGGCCTGGCGCGATGGAGGGGGGCAGCCGGTTTGCGAGCCGGTGCTGGCGGGGGAGGAAGGTGCAGCAGGCCGCCGTGTTGTGTTATCAGTCACATCACGGTGGGGGGCTTTGGAGCTACGTAGGCAGCCAGGGTGGGTGGAGCGCCCGGAGCTCCTAAAAGTTCCCCCACCTGCTGGGCAGAGTGCACCCGGACAGTTTTGCGCACCTGTGCTTTCTCCCGAGCGGCAAGCTCTGTGCAACCCTTGCCCCTTTAGCAGCTCTCTCGCTGTTAGGAAGTCTCTCAGACTGCCCGCCTTTCTTTCATCCCACAGCAGCCGGATGTGGATCCCTGTGTTGGCGCGAGTGGCAGGAACCTCAAGTCTCTCCAAGTGCTCCGCCTGTCTTTGCTTTCCAACCCCACCGGTCCTCCAGAGCATCACGTGAGGTAGGTCCGTGCTCCCAGAGCAGATCTCCAGGGCTGGGTGTTCAGCAGCCCTAGGCCTCCACCCGCCTCCCCGTTTCCGTTTCTCTTCCTCCCTCCGGTGAGCTCGGGTGCGGGAAGGGCCTGCCGGGTCCCTCCGGATCACGGCTTTGGTACGTCACCCTTCACCTTGAGGTGACGGCCTGCCGCGGCAGCCTCCTCTCCTGCTTCTCTTCCAGGATCTGGTGTAGTTGTTGTATTTCCACACTGTATGAATGTACGCATGTATGTGGTTTTCGGAGGAGGTTTCTGCCTCCCCTCTCACACTGCCTGCCGTCTTTAATCCCACCAAGCCATCTTTAATTTTTTTTTTTTTTTCTTTTTCAGTTTCAGTTTCACTTGGATAGGGTACCTTTTCCCACCCCTTCAACTTGTAGTTTGTCTGTGTGCTTGGATCTCAAGTGAGCCTCCTGTAAGGGAGCACGTAGGCGGTCTTGAGTTTTCATCCATTCATTCAACCCTGTGTCTTTTGTTTGGAGCATTTAAAGTCTTTCCCTTTACTGTGATAATTGATAGCTGTGTCCTTATGGCACTTCTTCAACTTGATTTCTGTCTCCTTTTCGCTTGTAGTTCTTCTCTGTGCTTTCATCGTTGCTCTCCTGGTTATGAGCGATAGGTTTGTTGAGTATTATGCTTTCTTACCTGTCTGTCTTGTCTGTCTGTCTGTCTGTCTGTCTGTCTGTCTATCTGTCTATCTTATCTATCTGATCTCTCTACTCTCATCTATCTACTGTCATCTCTGTGTCTATCTATCCAAACTATCTAATCTACCACCTATCTGTCTGTTATCTGTCATCTATATGTATCTATATCAATGTGGCTATCTAACCTATATGTATCTATATCATCTATCTAGTCTGTCATCTTATCAATCTATCTACCTGTCATCTATCTATGTGTATCTATAGGTGTCTGTCTAATCTGTCCACCTGATCTATCATGTATCATCTATCTAATCTGTCTGTCTGCCTAGTCTGTCTAATCTCTCTATATGTATCTATATGGTCTATGTAACCTATCATTCTATCTCATCTGTCAGTCTGATCTAATCTATCCATCTATCTCATGTATCTGTCTCAATCTATCTATGTGTTTATTTATTTTGTCCATTTTTGTCAACGTACCGTCACTAGGCGCGCAGTCATTCCTCTGTCTCCTTCTCAGTCTTGATTCCTTGTGTTTGTTTCTGTGAGTTAGCTATGTCTTTGGGTCTTGAGAGGAGTGGCCGTGGGTTGGAACACCTGGGTAGGTGGCCCGAGTCCGCTGGGTGTAGATGGCCGGCTGGACTCTCTAACCAGTGCGGGCTGGGGCCCTCCGGGTGCTCTGCCCTGGGGCTGGCCCTGCCGGGGCGGCTGCGTGAGCTGCGGGGCAGATCCGAGGCCCCACACAGGGAGCACCCCGGCCGGCCTGCTGGGGCCGAGGCAGGTGCACGCCCAGTAGTAGGTCTGTGTGCCTGCGCGCCGATGTCACCTGGGTGGCCCTGCTTGGCCGCCCATCTCCAGAGAGCATGTGTAGTCGCAGGTTCAGTGAGCCGCCTTCTTGGGGACACGCGGGGCTGGTGTGGGCTAGTGGCCCGTGGGCTTGCTGAGGTGGCAGGCCAGCTAGCTCGCGGGGAAACTGCTCCCCTCTGTTGTCAAGGTGGAGGTGGAGTTTCAGTGCATTTAGGCATTTAGATGTGAGTGAGGTCTATCTGAAATGGAATAGTAGCATTTAGAGCTGTGTTTTCTGTTGGTGTGGAAAGGGTGCTGAGCATAAAGAGTTGGGTGGCGGTGGCAGGAATTCGAGGAATGTTGATGTCCTTGCATTTATTTATGTTCTGTTAAGGGAAGTGATTCTGAAGTAACTTTTTACTCATGTATGAAGGTGGTGCGTAAGGGTCACCCCACGTCAGTCATGGTGAGATGAAGTGAGGTGGTAGAATTAAAGCCTGTACCCCTTGGCCTTATACGTAGGAGACGCACCGTGGGTGCTCTTTGCTGCTCTCCTGTCCTGGCTTATTGCCTTAACTAACGTGATGGTTCAGAGTGGTCCCAGCGAGATTTCCAGCAAAATCTTTCTACAATTGCATAGAAACACTTGGGATATCTATATCCCCAGAGGCTAGTGGAAAAGTTTACTCTTTCTGGTCACTGTTTGCAAGTTGTTCGCTCTATCGCGCATTTCTTTGTTACTTTTAGACCGATAGGGGCAGTGATACACGCACGCGCGCGCGCGCGCACACACACACACACACACACACACACACACAGAATTAAACATGTTTAAGAACCAAAATGAAAAGAGTGGTTTTCTGTGTCACAGCAGGGATTCCCTAGCCTGCGGCGAGCTCAGAGCAGTGGCAGAGAAGAGGGAAGGGGCCTCGTTAGCCAACCCGGTCTCCCTCCTCTGGACTTGCCTCCCCCTGGGCTGTCATCCCTTAAACGCTCAGCACGCAGGCCTCGCGTGGAGCACGCACAGTCATAAAACGCGGCTACTTCCACATCCCGGTCACTGGGGCGTGGGGCATGTTACATTGTTCGGTGTGGCTCAAAGCGTTATCACTCGTGTATGTGAGTTCTTCCTCTGTAGCAGAGTGAAAGAGTAAAGACAGCCAGAGGCATATTAGCAAGAACAGGGTTTAGTGGGAAAATACAATACACCCACACAGATCTGGGAAAGACTTTCTTTAATGGATAGCAGGGAGGATAGGAAGCGCCAACAAAAGGACATGGGCCTTGTACGGGGCTGGGGGAGACCGGTAGACGGCCGCAAGGGTGGCGGCGTGTCCAGCGCGTCACCGTCGTCGGGGGTAGGGCTGAGCCCGGCGGTTGTGCCACGTGTGGCATCGGGCCGGTGGGGACCGGAAGATGGCCCGCAGGGGCGCAGTGGTGCGCATAGGCGCGCCGGCCGTGTCAGAGTCGGGCCCCGGGCCGGCGGCCCACGGCGGCGGCGTGGTGTCCATGGGCTGGCCGGCCGTGTCAGAGTCCGGCCCCAGGGCGGCGGCGGCCCACGGCGGCGGCGTGGTGTCCATGGGCTGGCCGGCCGTGTCAGAGTCCGGCCCCAGGGCGGCGGCGGCCCACGGCGGCGGCGTGGTGTCCATGGGCTCGCCGGCCGTGTCAGAGTCCGGCCCCAGGGCGGCGGCGGCCCACGGCGGCGGCGTGGTGTCCATGGGCTCGCCGGCCGAGTCAGAGTCCCGCCCCAGGGCGGCGGCGGCCCACGGCGGCGGCGTGGTGTCCATGGGCTCGCCGGCCGTGTCAGAGTCCGGCCCCAGGGCGGCGGCGGCCCACGGCGGCGGCGTGGTGTCCATGGGCTCGCCGGCCGTGTCAGAGTCCGGCCCCAGGGCGGCGGCGGCCCACGGCGGCGGCGTGGTGTCCATGGGCTCGCCGGCCGTGTCAGAGTCCGGCCCCAGGGCGGCGGCGGCCCACGGCGGCGGCGTGGTGTCCATGGGCTCGCCGGCCGTGTCAGAGTCCGGCCCCAGGGCGGCGGTGGCCCACGGGGGCGGCATGGTGTTCAGAGGCTCGCCCTCCGCGTCAGAGTCCGGCCCCAGCGGTGTGGTGTCCATAGGTCCTTCGTTTGAGACAGGCATGAGAATAGGGTACGAAGCTAGGGAGAGCTTCCAACTCCTCCTCAGACCTCCTCAGCGCGCACGGAGCTGCCCAGCTAGGGCAGCCTCTGATAGGTCAGCCAGGGGACGCATCACAGAGCAGCCGCCCGGGCAACCGTGATGTCACCCAGGGGGGAGGGGAGCCCCCACTGCCGTGAGCACACCAGCCCCACCCAGAGGAGACCCTGGCCCAGTGTCACAGGGCGTGGGCCCCACGCCAGCCCCAGTAGTGTCCCCAGCCCTCCCGCCCCCCCCCCCGGGACTGCCGGCCGAGGGCCGTGCAGGTGTCAGGGCCAGCCAGACCACCACGCAGACCATTCAGGGCCGCAGTGCTCACGTCTGTCAGAGCTACGCCCGCCCGGGTGTCGCCTCTGCACGCGCTTGGGACCCGGGGCGCGGCGGCCAATGCTGTGCCCCCGCGGTCCCTGAGGCCGGGGCTGCCGGGGCGCCGCCCGCCCTCGCCCTGGGCCTTCCCATCTTCTCTGGGAGGCCTGGAGCCAGACATGCTTCCTCCGCCATGGCCAGCCAGGCGGGTGACAGATTCCGAGGAGGGGACCGTCCGCGTGACTTCCCTTTCTAGCTAGCGGGCAGGTTCTTTCTTCGCTTCCCGGAAAGCGTAGGTCAGGGACCACCAGGTTTCAGCATAGCAACATTCCACGTTCTCACTGAGCCTGGCGGCCCAGATTTTTCTCTTTGGTCTCGTTTTGGGGCCTGTGTCTGGTATACGAGTAACACAACACAGTAAACTGGGAAACACTTTTTATTTTCTTACTGTCATTTTCTTATGTTTATTCATTTTGTTATCCTTAATCTACAGTTACATGAAGAACATTATGTTTCCTCGACTCCCCCCTTCACCAAGTCCCCCCCCACAAACCCCGTGACAGTCACTGTCCATCAGTGTAGTAGGATGCTGTAGAATCACTACTTGTCTGCTCTGTGTCGCACAGTCCTCCCTGTGCGCGCCCCCCTCCAACCCCGCCCCACATTATACATGCTAATAATCGTATGGCCCCCTTTCTTTTTCCCCACCGTTATCCCTCCCTTCCCACCCATCCTCCCCAGTCCCTTTCCCTTTGTGAGCTGTTAGTCCATTCTTGGGTTCTGTGATTCTGCTGCTGTTTTGTTCCTTCAGTTTCTCTTTGTTCTTATACTCCACATATGAGTGAAATCACTTGGTACTTGTCTTTCTCCGCCTGGCTTATTTCACTGAGCATAGTCATAATACCCTCTAGCTCCATCCGTGTTGTTGCCAACGGTAGGATTTGTTTTCTTCTTATGGCTGAGTGATACTCCATTGTGTATAGTATGTACCACGTCTTCTTTACCCATTCATCTGCTGCTGATGGACACTTAGGTTGCTTCCATTTCTCGGCCCTTGTAAATAGCGCTGCGATAAGCATAGGGGTGCATCTGTCTTTTTCAAACTGGGCTGCTGCACTCTTAGGGTAAATTCCTAGAAGTGGAATTCCCGGGTCAAGTGGTATTTCTATTTTGAGCTTCCTGAGGAACCTCCATACTGCTTTCCACAATGGTTGAGCTGAGATGTCCATTCCCACCAGCAGTGTCGGAGGGTTCCCCTTTCTCCACATCCTCGCCACCGTCTGTTGTTGTGTGTCTTCCCCATGGTGGCCATCCTGACTGGTGTGAGGTGATACCTCATGGTGGTTTTAATTTGCATTTCTCTGAGGATTGGCGGTGTGGAGGATCTTTTCATGTGCCTGTTGGCCACCTCGATTTCTTCTTTGGAGAAGTGTCTGTTCAGATCCTCTGCCTATTTTTTAATGGGATTATTTGCTTTTCTTGTTTGTTGAGGTGCGTGAGCTCCTCTTTATGTATTTTGGATGTCAACCCTTTATCGGATCTGTCATTGATGAATATATTCTCGCATATACTTTAGGGTACCTTTTTGTTCTATTGAGGGTGTCCTTTGCTGTACAGAAGCTCTTCAGCTTGATGTAGTCCCACCAGTTCATTTCTGCTCTTGTTTCCCTTGCCCGGGGAGGTTATGTTCTTGAAGAAGTCGCTCATGTTTATGTCCAGGAGATTTGTGCCTATATGTTCTTTCCTGAGAGTTTTATGGTTTCATGACTCACATTCAGGTCTTGGATCCATTTCGAATTTACTCTTCTGTATGGGGTTAGACAGTGATCCAGTTTCATTCTCTTACGTGTAGCTGTCCAGTTTTGCCAGCACCGTCTGTTGAAGAGAGTGTCATTTCCCCATTGTATGTCCCTGGCTCCCTCATCATATATTAATTGACCACATATGTTTGGGTTAATGTCTGGAGTCTCTTATTCTGTTCCACCCGTCTGTGGCTCTGTTCTAGTGCCAGGAGCAAACTGTCTTGATCAAGACTGTGGCTTTGTAGTAGAGCTTGATGTTGGGGAGCGAGATACCGCACCCACCCACACACACACACACCACACACACACACACAGACCACACACACACACACACACACCACAGACACACACACACCACACACACACACCACACACACACACACACACACACACACACACACACACACACACACACACAGAGACATGCTTTCTTCTTCCTTCTCAGGATTGCTTTGGCTATTCGGGATCTTTGGCGTTTCCATATGAATTTTTGAACTATTTGTTCCAGTACGTGGAAGAATGCTGTTGGTGATTTGATAGGGACTGCATCCGATCTGTGGATTGCTTTGGGCAGGATGGCCATTCTGACGATATTAATTCTTCCTAGCCAAGAGCGTGGGATGAGTTTCCATTTGTTAGCGTCCTCTTTAATTTCTCTTAAGAGTGTCTTATAGTTTTCAGGGTATAGGTCTTTCGCTTCCTTGGTTAGGTTTATTCCTAGGTATTTTATTCTTTTTGATGCAGTTGTGAATGGAATTGTTTTCCTGATTTCCCTCTCCTTTGGTTCATTGTTAGTGTACAGGAAAGCCGCAGATTTCTGTGTGTTGGTTTTGTGTCCCGCAGCTCTGCTGTATTCCGGTTATCAGTTCTAGCAGTTTTGGAGTGGAGTCTTCAGGGTTTCCTTACGTACAGTATCGTGTCATCTGCAGATGGTGACCGCCTAGCTGCTTCTTTACCAGTCTGGATTCCTTGTATTTCTTTGTCTGGTCTAATTGCCGTGGCTGGGATCCCCGGGACTGTGTTGAATAGCGGTGGGGAGAGTGGGCACCCCTGTCTCGTTCCCCGTCTCAGAGGAACGGCTTTCAGCCTCTCGCTGTTGAGTATGACGTTGGCTGTGGGTTTGTCATATACGGCCTTTATTAGGTTGAGGTGCTCGCCCTGTATACCCATTTGGCTGAGAGTTTTTATCGTGAATGGATGTTGCATTTTGTCGGATGCTTTTTCAGCATCTGTGGAGATGATCATGTGGTTTTTGTCTTTCTTTCTGTTTATGTGGTGGATGGTGTGGATGGATTTTCGAATGCTGTCACCATCCTTGCATCCCTGGGATGATTCCCACTTGATCAGGGTGTTTGATCCCCTTGATGTATTTTTGAATTTGGTTTGCTAATATTTTGTTCATTTCCTAGGTATTCTTGCTCCTCATCCGCAGTTCCTGAAAATCCTTCTGAGCCACGACTGTCCAATGGGTGTCTTGTTAGGTTAATGCAGAGGCTTTGGGGCCCTAGCCCAGGGTAGAGGCTGGTCGCCAGGGGCACCAGGCTTGTGGTTAGCGGGTGGGAACTTGCAGCCCCCAGCCCCCAGGGAAGGAAGAGGAAAGGGATGAGGGCTGGAGGTTGAATCAGCAATGGCCAGCGATTTAGTCAGCCATGACTCTGCAGTGAAGCCCTCACAGAACCCTATGAGAAGAGCACAGCTCTCTCTCTCATCTCCTGCTTCTCTGTCAGAGCTTCCATGCTTGGGGAACCAGGTCGCCTGCACATGCCACCATGCCAGGCCCCAAGTCCCGGGAGGATAGAAGCTCCTTTACTTGGGACCTTGCCGTGTGTGCGCGTGCGTGTGCGTGTGAAGCGCGCGCGTGCGCTGCTGTGTCCTTTATGATACTCTTTGTTAAACTGGTAAACGTGTTTTCCTGAGCTGCTGAGGCACCCTAGCGACTTGGGCAGTACCTAAGGGGGAGGTCGTTGGAACTTCCAATCCTAGCCTGTATGTAGGTGGGAAGCACAAGCTAATTGCATGGGCCTGGCAACCGGGCTCTGGAGTTGGGGGTGGAGGGCAGTCTTGAGGATAGAAACCTTACCCTGGGGAATCTTGTGCTGCGTCCAGGCAGATGTCATCAGAGTTGAGAGTTCTCAGAAACCCTGCTGGTGTTGGAGAATTGCTTGGTGGTGTATGCATTGGGAACAGGTCCGGTATCCTGAAGGGAGTTCCACTGCTGTGTATGAAAAAGAACGCTGGGTCATGTGGTACCGCTATGGATATTTTTAGGAACCTCCACACTGTTTCCCATAGTAGCTGCACCAATTTACATGGTCACCAACAGTGCACGAGGGTTCCCTTTGTCCACTTCCTCATCAACGCTTGTTATTTCTTGTTTTGCTTCTTTTGTTTTTTTTTTTTTTCTCTTCTTTTGGTACTAGCCATTCTGACTGGTGTGAGGTGATAGCTCGTTGTGATTTTTGCGTGTGTGTGACCGTTAATGTACAATTACATGAGCAACATGGTTACTGGACTCCCCCTCCCACTATCTTATCAAGTCCCCCCCACCCCTTACCCCATTACAGTCACTGTCCTTCGGCGTCGTAAGACGCTGTGGAATCCCTACCTGTCTTCTCTGTGTTATGCTGCCTTCCCCGGGCCCCGGCACCCCCGCCGCCCCACCCCCTACGTTATGTGTGCGAGCCGTAATGCCTCTTTTTCCCCACTTATCCCTCCCTCCCCACCCATCCTCCCCAGTCCCTTTCCCTTTGGTAACTGTTAGTCCACTCTTGGGTTCTGTGAGTCTGCTGCTGTTTTGTTCCTTCAGTTTCTGCTTTGTTCTTTTACTCCACAGATGAGTGAAGTCATCTGATGCTTGTCTTTCTCCATCCTGCTCATTTCACTGAGCATAATACCCTCTAGCTCCATCCGTGTTGTCGCAAACGGTAGGATTTCTTTTCTTCTTACGGCTGAATAATATTCCATCTTGCGTATGTACCACCTCTTCTTTATCCATCCGCCTACTGACGGACACTCACGTTGCTTCCATTTCTTGGCTATTGTGCGTAGTGCTGTGATAGACATAGGGGTGCGTGTGTCTTTTTCAAACTAGGCTCCTGCATTCTTAGGGTACATTGCTGGGAGTGGAATTCCTGGGTCAAATGGTATTTGTACTTTTCTGTTTTTTGAGGAACCTCCATACTGCTTTCCACAATGGTTGAACTGAGATGTACATGCCCACCAGCAGTGTCGCAGGGTTCCCCTTTCTCCACATCCTCGCCACCGTCTGTTGTTGTGTGTCTTCCCGATGGTGGCCGTCCTGACTGGTGTGAGGTGATATCTCATGGTGGTGGTTTTAATTTGCATTTCTCTGATGATCGTAGCGATGTGGAGCATCTTTCCGTGTGCCTGCTGGCCACCTGAATTTCTTCTTTGGAGAAGTGTCTGTTCAGATCCTCTGCCCATGTTTTAATTGGATTATTTGCTTTTTGTGTGTGGAGGTGCGTGGGCACTTCATACTTATTTTAGATGTCATCAACCCCTTATCGGATATGCCATCTTTGAATCTGTCCTCCCATGCTGTCGGATGTCTTTGTTCTACTGATGGTGCTTAAACAGAATCCTATACCCCCTGCCATCTCGTTCCAATTCTGAGTCAATTATTTTTTTTTTTTTTTTTTTTCCCCCCCTCAGAACACCAACCCGCCAAGAAAACTGGAACGAAGAGGAGAAGATGTGATACGGGAACATCGAGCCTAAACTGAGAGGTGAGATGGTGGAGACTGGTAGTAAGTATCTTTCCATGTGCTGCTTTCAAGGTTCACGGGGAAAAAAGGTTGCCACGGAGGTAAGGCCCGGGATGTGGACGTCACCTGGTATCGGTGGAGCCACCTAGCCACTAGCCATTAACGGGAAGGCTAGCGTGCGGCACTGTTATTTCCTGCGGAGTTACACGTGCGGCGTCCCCCCGTTGCAGTTCGGTCAGGCCCCGTGTGGGACTGCCCTGGCACTGGCCGGGGTGGATCTGAGAGCTGTGCCCGTTCCTGCTGGGCTGCCCCAGCATCCCTCTCAGAACAAGGCCTCCAAAGTGCTCCTGGGAGAGAGACAGAGAGAGAGAGAGAGACAGAGAGAGAGAATTATGCCCAAGAGACAGGGGCAACTTTTTGCTGGAGCTCCATGAGCATGTTTCTGATTTTTATGTTGAGATCCCTCTCACAAAGATGGATCGAGTCCAGTTACCAGGTTCCTTTGGCTTTGACGTTTCGTATTTGTAGGTGGCGCCCTGTACAGCGCCCAGAAGCTTTTCCCTCTGGAGCTGCTCAGCCCTTGGGGTGATGGCAGGCAGGGGTCACGGGGGCGGCGCTGGTGCCCGCGGGAGGGAAGAGGTCTTTCCCGCTTCCCGGCCGCAGTGCCTGTGTCCACCGCCAGGGCCAGTTTGCGGAGCACGCAGGGAGAAGCCTCTGTGCTTTGCACCCGTGGCTGCCGTAGGTGGGGCCGTCCTGTCGCTGGCCTGGCGCGATGGAGGGGGGCAGCCGGTTTGCGAGCCGGTGCTGGCGGGGGAGGAAGGTGCAGCAGGCCGCCGTGTTGTGTTATCAGTCACATCACGGTGGGGGGCTTTGGAGCTACGTAGGCAGCCAGGGTGGGTGGAGCGCCCGGAGCTCCTAAAAGTTCCCCCACCTGCTGGGCAGAGTGCACCCGGACAGTTTTGCGCACCTGTGCTTTCTCCCGAGCGGCAAGCTCTGTGCAACCCTTGCCCCTTTAGCAGCTCTCTCGCTGTTAGGAAGTCTCTCAGACTGCCCGCCTTTCTTTCATCCCACAGCAGCCGGATGTGGATCCCTGTGTTGGCGCGAGTGGCAGGAACCTCAAGTCTCTCCAAGTGCTCCGCCTGTCTTTGCTTTCCAACCCCACCGGTCCTCCAGAGCATCACGTGAGGTAGGTCCGTGCTCCCAGAGCAGATCTCCAGGGCTGGGTGTTCAGCAGCCCTAGGCCTCCACCCGCCTCCCCGTTTCCGTTTCTCTTCCTCCCTCCGGTGAGCTCGGGTGCGGGAAGGGCCTGCCGGGTCCCTCCGGATCACGGCTTTGGTACGTCACCCTTCACCTTGAGGTGACGGCCTGCCGCGGCAGCCTCCTCTCCTGCTTCTCTTCCAGGATCTGGTGTAGTTGTTGTATTTCCACACTGTATGAATGTACGCATGTATGTGGTTTTCGGAGGAGGTTTCTGCCTCCCCTCTCACACTGCCTGCCGTCTTTAATCCCACCAAGCCATCTTTAATTTTTTTTTTTTTTTCTTTTTCAGTTTCAGTTTCACTTGGATAGGGTACCTTTTCCCACCCCTTCAACTTGTAGTTTGTCTGTGTGCTTGGATCTCAAGTGAGCCTCCTGTAAGGGAGCACGTAGGCGGTCTTGAGTTTTCATCCATTCATTCAACCCTGTGTCTTTTGTTTGGAGCATTTAAAGTCTTTCCCTTTACTGTGATAATTGATAGCTGTGTCCTTATGGCACTTCTTCAACTTGATTTCTGTCTCCTTTTCGCTTGTAGTTCTTCTCTGTGCTTTCATCGTTGCTCTCCTGGTTATGAGCGATAGGTTTGTTGAGTATTATGCTTTCTTACCTGTCTGTCTTGTCTGTCTGTCTGTCTGTCTGTCTGTCTGTCTATCTGTCTATCTTATCTATCTGATCTCTCTACTCTCATCTATCTACTGTCATCTCTGTGTCTATCTATCCAAACTATCTAATCTACCACCTATCTGTCTGTTATCTGTCATCTATATGTATCTATATCAATGTGGCTATCTAACCTATATGTATCTATATCATCTATCTAGTCTGTCATCTTATCAATCTATCTACCTGTCATCTATCTATGTGTATCTATAGGTGTCTGTCTAATCTGTCCACCTGATCTATCATGTATCATCTATCTAATCTGTCTGTCTGCCTAGTCTGTCTAATCTCTCTATATGTATCTATATGGTCTATGTAACCTATCATTCTATCTCATCTGTCAGTCTGATCTAATCTATCCATCTATCTCATGTATCTGTCTCAATCTATCTATGTGTTTATTTATTTTGTCCATTTTTGTCAACGTACCGTCACTAGGCGCGCAGTCATTCCTCTGTCTCCTTCTCAGTCTTGATTCCTTGTGTTTGTTTCTGTGAGTTAGCTATGTCTTTGGGTCTTGAGAGGAGTGGCCGTGGGTTGGAACACCTGGGTAGGTGGCCCGAGTCCGCTGGGTGTAGATGGCCGGCTGGACTCTCTAACCAGTGCGGGCTGGGGCCCTCCGGGTGCTCTGCCCTGGGGCTGGCCCTGCCGGGGCGGCTGCGTGAGCTGCGGGGCAGATCCGAGGCCCCACACAGGGAGCACCCCGGCCGGCCTGCTGGGGCCGAGGCAGGTGCACGCCCAGTAGTAGGTCTGTGTGCCTGCGCGCCGATGTCACCTGGGTGGCCCTGCTTGGCCGCCCATCTCCAGAGAGCATGTGTAGTCGCAGGTTCAGTGAGCCGCCTTCTTGGGGACACGCGGGGCTGGTGTGGGCTAGTGGCCCGTGGGCTTGCTGAGGTGGCAGGCCAGCTAGCTCGCGGGGAAACTGCTCCCCTCTGTTGTCAAGGTGGAGGTGGAGTTTCAGTGCATTTAGGCATTTAGATGTGAGTGAGGTCTATCTGAAATGGAATAGTAGCATTTAGAGCTGTGTTTTCTGTTGGTGTGGAAAGGGTGCTGAGCATAAAGAGTTGGGTGGCGGTGGCAGGAATTCGAGGAATGTTGATGTCCTTGCATTTATTTATGTTCTGTTAAGGGAAGTGATTCTGAAGTAACTTTTTACTCATGTATGAAGGTGGTGCGTAAGGGTCACCCCACGTCAGTCATGGTGAGATGAAGTGAGGTGGTAGAATTAAAGCCTGTACCCCTTGGCCTTATACGTAGGAGACGCACCGTGGGTGCTCTTTGCTGCTCTCCTGTCCTGGCTTATTGCCTTAACTAACGTGATGGTTCAGAGTGGTCCCAGCGAGATTTCCAGCAAAATCTTTCTACAATTGCATAGAAACACTTGGGATATCTATATCCCCAGAGGCTAGTGGAAAAGTTTACTCTTTCTGGTCACTGTTTGCAAGTTGTTCGCTCTATCGCGCATTTCTTTGTTACTTTTAGACCGATAGGGGCAGTGATACACGCACGCGCGCGCGCGCGCACACACACACACACACACACACACACACACAGAATTAAACATGTTTAAGAACCAAAATGAAAAGAGTGGTTTTCTGTGTCACAGCAGGGATTCCCTAGCCTGCGGCGAGCTCAGAGCAGTGGCAGAGAAGAGGGAAGGGGCCTCGTTAGCCAACCCGGTCTCCCTCCTCTGGACTTGCCTCCCCCTGGGCTGTCATCCCTTAAACGCTCAGCACGCAGGCCTCGCGTGGAGCACGCACAGTCATAAAACGCGGCTACTTCCACATCCCGGTCACTGGGGCATGGGGCATGTTACATTGTTCGGTGTGGCTCAAAGCGTTATCACTCGTGTATGTGAGTTCTTCCTCTGTAGCAGAGTGAAAGAGTAAAGACAGCCAGAGGCATATTAGCAAGAACAGGGTTTAGTGGGAAAATACAATACACCCACACAGATCTGGGAAAGACTTTCTTTAATGGATAGCAGGGAGGATAGGAAGCGCCAACAAAAGGACATGGGCCTTGTACGGGGCTGGGGGAGACCGGTAGACGGCCGCAAGGGTGGCGGCGTGTCCAGCGCGTCACCGTCGTCGGGGGTAGGGCTGAGCCCGGCGGTTGTGCCACGTGTGGCATCGGGCCGGTGGGGACCGGAAGATGGCCCGCAGGGGCGCAGTGGTGCGCATAGGCGCGCCGGCCGTGTCAGAGTCGGGCCCCGGGCCGGCGGCCCACGGCGGCGGCGTGGTGTCCATGGGCTGGCCGGCCGTGTCAGAGTCCGGCCCCAGGGCGGCGGCGGCCCACGGCGGCGGCGTGGTGTCCATGGGCTCGCCGGCCGTGTCAGAGTCCGGCCCCAGGGCGGCGGCGGCCCACGGCGGCGGCGTGGTGTCCATGGGCTCGCCGGCCGTGTCAGAGTCCGGCCCCAGGGCGGCGGCGGCCCACGGCGGCGGCGTGGTGTCCATGGGCTCGCCGGCCGAGTCAGAGTCCGGCCCCAGGGCGGCGGCGGCCCACGGCGGCGGCGTGGTGTCCATGGGCTCGCCGGCCGAGTCAGAGTCCCGCCCCAGGGCGGCGGCGGCCCACGGCGGCGGCGTGGTGTCCATGGGCTCGCCGGCCGTGTCAGAGTCCGGCCCCAGGGCGGCGGCGGCCCACGGCGGCGGCGTGGTGTCCATGGGCTCGCCGGCCGTGTCAGAGTCCGGCCCCAGGGCGGCGGCGGCCCACGGCGGCGGCGTGGTGTCCATGGGCTCGCCGGCCGTGTCAGAGTCCGGCCCCAGGGCGGCGGCGGCCCACGGCGGCGGCGTGGTGTCCATGGGCTCGCCGGCCGTGTCAGAGTCCGGCCCCAGGGCGGCGGTGGCCCACGGGGGCGGCATGGTGTTCAGAGGCTCGCCCTCCGCGTCAGAGTCCGGCCCCAGCGGTGTGGTGTCCATAGGTCCTTCGTTTGAGACAGGCATGAGAATAGGGTACGAAGCTAGGGAGAGCTTCCAACTCCTCCTCAGACCTCCTCAGCGCGCACGGAGCTGCCCAGCTAGGGCAGCCTCTGATAGGTCAGCCAGGGGACGCATCACAGAGCAGCCGCCCGGGCAACCGTGATGTCACCCAGGGGGGAGGGGAGCCCCCACTGCCGTGAGCACACCAGCCCCACCCAGAGGAGACCCTGGCCCAGTGTCACAGGGCGTGGGCCCCACGCCAGCCCCAGTAGTGTCCCCAGCCCTCCCGCCCCCCCCCCCGGGACTGCCGGCCGAGGGCCGTGCAGGTGTCAGGGCCAGCCAGACCACCACGCAGACCATTCAGGGCCGCAGTGCTCACGTCTGTCAGAGCTACGCCCGCCCGGGTGTCGCCTCTGCACGCGCTTGGGACCCGGGGCGCGGCGGCCAATGCTGTGCCCCCGCGGTCCCTGAGGCCGGGGCTGCCGGGGCGCCGCCCGCCCTCGCCCTGGGCCTTCCCATCTTCTCTGGGAGGCCTGGAGCCAGACATGCTTCCTCCGCCATGGCCAGCCAGGCGGGTGACAGATTCCGAGGAGGGGACCGTCCGCGTGACTTCCCTTTCTAGCTAGCGGGCAGGTTCTTTCTTCGCTTCCCGGAAAGCGTAGGTCAGGGACCACCAGGTTTCAGCATAGCAACATTCCACGTTCTCACTGAGCCTGGCGGCCCAGATTTTTCTCTTTGGTCTCGTTTTGGGGCCTGTGTCTGGTATACGAGTAACACAACACAGTAAACTGGGAAACACTTTTTATTTTCTTACTGTCATTTTCTTATGTTTATTCATTTTGTTATCCTTAATCTACAGTTACATGAAGAACATTATGTTTCCTCGACTCCCCCCTTCACCAAGTCCCCCCCCACAAACCCCGTGACAGTCACTGTCCATCAGTGTAGTAGGATGCTGTAGAATCACTACTTGTCTGCTCTGTGTCGCACAGTCCTCCCTGTGCGCGCCCCCCTCCAACCCCGCCCCACATTATACATGCTAATAATCGTATGGCCCCCTTTCTTTTTCCCCACCGTTATCCCTCCCTTCCCACCCATCCTCCCCAGTCCCTTTCCCTTTGTGAGCTGTTAGTCCATTCTTGGGTTCTGTGATTCTGCTGCTGTTTTGTTCCTTCAGTTTCTCTTTGTTCTTATACTCCACATATGAGTGAAATCACTTGGTACTTGTCTTTCTCCGCCTGGCTTATTTCACTGAGCATAGTCATAATACCCTCTAGCTCCATCCGTGTTGTTGCCAACGGTAGGATTTGTTTTCTTCTTATGGCTGAGTGATACTCCATTGTGTATAGTATGTACCACGTCTTCTTTACCCATTCATCTGCTGCTGATGGACACTTAGGTTGCTTCCATTTCTCGGCCCTTGTAAATAGCGCTGCGATAAGCATAGGGGTGCATCTGTCTTTTTCAAACTGGGCTGCTGCACTCTTAGGGTAAATTCCTAGAAGTGGAATTCCCGGGTCAAGTGGTATTTCTATTTTGAGCTTCCTGAGGAACCTCCATACTGCTTTCCACAATGGTTGAGCTGAGATGTCCATTCCCACCAGCAGTGTCGGAGGGTTCCCCTTTCTCCACATCCTCGCCACCGTCTGTTGTTGTGTGTCTTCCCCATGGTGGCCATCCTGACTGGTGTGAGGTGATACCTCATGGTGGTTTTAATTTGCATTTCTCTGAGGATTGGCGGTGTGGAGGATCTTTTCATGTGCCTGTTGGCCACCTCGATTTCTTCTTTGGAGAAGTGTCTGTTCAGATCCTCTGCCTATTTTTTAATGGGATTATTTGCTTTTCTTGTTTGTTGAGGTGCGTGAGCTCCTCTTTATGTATTTTGGATGTCAACCCTTTATCGGATCTGTCATTGATGAATATATTCTCGCATATACTTTAGGGTACCTTTTTGTTCTATTGAGGGTGTCCTTTGCTGTACAGAAGCTCTTCAGCTTGATGTAGTCCCACCAGTTCATTTCTGCTCTTGTTTCCCTTGCCCGGGGAGGTTATGTTCTTGAAGAAGTCGCTCATGTTTATGTCCAGGAGATTTGTGCCTATATGTTCTTTCCTGAGAGTTTTATGGTTTCATGACTCACATTCAGGTCTTGGATCCATTTCGAATTTACTCTTCTGTATGGGGTTAGACAGTGATCCAGTTTCATTCTCTTACGTGTAGCTGTCCAGTTTTGCCAGCACCGTCTGTTGAAGAGAGTGTCATTTCCCCATTGTATGTCCCTGGCTCCCTCATCATATATTAATTGACCACATATGTTTGGGTTAATGTCTGGAGTCTCTTATTCTGTTCCACCCGTCTGTGGCTCTGTTCTAGTGCCAGGAGCAAACTGTCTTGATCAAGACTGTGGCTTTGTAGTAGAGCTTGATGTTGGGGAGCGAGATACCGCACCCACCCACACACACACACACCACACACACACACACAGACCACACACACACACACACACACCACAGACACACACACACCACACACACACACCACACACACACACACACACACACACACACACACACACACACACACACACACAGAGACATGCTTTCTTCTTCCTTCTCAGGATTGCTTTGGCTATTCGGGATCTTTGGCGTTTCCATATGAATTTTTGAACTATTTGTTCCAGTACGTGGAAGAATGCTGTTGGTGATTTGATAGGGACTGCATCCGATCTGTGGATTGCTTTGGGCAGGATGGCCATTCTGACGATATTAATTCTTCCTAGCCAAGAGCGTGGGATGAGTTTCCATTTGTTAGCGTCCTCTTTAATTTCTCTTAAGAGTGTCTTATAGTTTTCAGGGTATAGGTCTTTCGCTTCCTTGGTTAGGTTTATTCCTAGGTATTTTATTCTTTTTGATGCAGTTGTGAATGGAATTGTTTTCCTGATTTCCCTCTCCTTTGGTTCATTGTTAGTGTACAGGAAAGCCGCAGATTTCTGTGTGTTGGTTTTGTGTCCCGCAGCTCTGCTGTATTCCGGTTATCAGTTCTAGCAGTTTTGGAGTGGAGTCTTCAGGGTTTCCTTACGTACAGTATCGTGTCATCTGCAGATGGTGACCGCCTAGCTGCTTCTTTACCAGTCTGGATTCCTTGTATTTCTTTGTCTGGTCTAATTGCCGTGGCTGGGATCCCCGGGACTGTGTTGAATAGCGGTGGGGAGAGTGGGCACCCCTGTCTCGTTCCCCGTCTCAGAGGAACGGCTTTCAGCCTCTCGCTGTTGAGTATGACGTTGGCTGTGGGTTTGTCATATACGGCCTTTATTAGGTTGAGGTGCTCGCCCTGTATACCCATTTGGCTGAGAGTTTTTATCGTGAATGGATGTTGCATTTTGTCGGATGCTTTTTCAGCATCTGTGGAGATGATCATGTGGTTTTTGTCTTTCTTTCTGTTTATGTGGTGGATGGTGTGGATGGATTTTCGAATGCTGTCACCATCCTTGCATCCCTGGGATGATTCCCACTTGATCAGGGTGTTTGATCCCCTTGATGTATTTTTGAATTTGGTTTGCTAATATTTTGTTCATTTCCTAGGTATTCTTGCTCCTCATCCGCAGTTCCTGAAAATCCTTCTGAGCCACGACTGTCCAATGGGTGTCTTGTTAGGTTAATGCAGAGGCTTTGGGGCCCTAGCCCAGGGTAGAGGCTGGTCGCCAGGGGCACCAGGCTTGTGGTTAGCGGGTGGGAACTTGCAGCCCCCAGCCCCCAGGGAAGGAAGAGGAAAGGGATGAGGGCTGGAGGTTGAATCAGCAATGGCCAGCGATTTAGTCAGCCATGACTCTGCAGTGAAGCCCTCACAGAACCCTATGAGAAGAGCACAGCTCTCTCTCTCATCTCCTGCTTCTCTGTCAGAGCTTCCATGCTTGGGGAACCAGGTCGCCTGCACATGCCACCATGCCAGGCCCCAAGTCCCGGGAGGATAGAAGCTCCTTTACTTGGGACCTTGCCGTGTGTGCGCGTGCGTGTGCGTGTGAAGCGCGCGCGTGCGCTGCTGTGTCCTTTATGATACTCTTTGTTAAACTGGTAAACGTGTTTTCCTGAGCTGCTGAGGCACCCTAGCGACTTGGGCAGTACCTAAGGGGGAGGTCGTTGGAACTTCCAATCCTAGCCTGTATGTAGGTGGGAAGCACAAGCTAATTGCATGGGCCTGGCAACCGGGCTCTGGAGTTGGGGGTGGAGGGCAGTCTTGAGGATAGAAACCTTACCCTGGGGAATCTTGTGCTGCGTCCAGGCAGATGTCATCAGAGTTGAGAGTTCTCAGAAACCCTGCTGGTGTTGGAGAATTGCTTGGTGGTGTATGCATTGGGAACAGGTCCGGTATCCTGAAGGGAGTTCCACTGCTGTGTATGAAAAAGAACGCTGGGTCATGTGGTACCGCTATGGATATTTTTAGGAACCTCCACACTGTTTCCCATAGTAGCTGCACCAATTTACATGGTCACCAACAGTGCACGAGGGTTCCCTTTGTCCACTTCCTCATCAACGCTTGTTATTTCTTGTTTTGCTTCTTTTGTTTTTTTTTTTTTTCTCTTCTTTTGGTACTAGCCATTCTGACTGGTGTGAGGTGATAGCTCGTTGTGATTTTTGCGTGTGTGTGACCGTTAATGTACAATTACATGAGCAACATGGTTACTGGACTCCCCCTCCCACTATCTTATCAAGTCCCCCCCACCCCTTACCCCATTACAGTCACTGTCCTTCGGCGTCGTAAGACGCTGTGGAATCCCTACCTGTCTTCTCTGTGTTATGCTGCCTTCCCCGGGCCCCGGCACCCCCGCCGCCCCACCCCCTACGTTATGTGTGCGAGCCGTAATGCCTCTTTTTCCCCACTTATCCCTCCCTCCCCACCCATCCTCCCCAGTCCCTTTCCCTTTGGTAACTGTTAGTCCACTCTTGGGTTCTGTGAGTCTGCTGCTGTTTTGTTCCTTCAGTTTCTGCTTTGTTCTTTTACTCCACAGATGAGTGAAGTCATCTGATGCTTGTCTTTCTCCATCCTGCTCATTTCACTGAGCATAATACCCTCTAGCTCCATCCGTGTTGTCGCAAACGGTAGGATTTCTTTTCTTCTTACGGCTGAATAATATTCCATCTTGCGTATGTACCACCTCTTCTTTATCCATCCGCCTACTGACGGACACTCACGTTGCTTCCATTTCTTGGCTATTGTGCGTAGTGCTGTGATAGACATAGGGGTGCGTGTGTCTTTTTCAAACTAGGCTCCTGCATTCTTAGGGTACATTGCTGGGAGTGGAATTCCTGGGTCAAATGGTATTTGTACTTTTCTGTTTTTTGAGGAACCTCCATACTGCTTTCCACAATGGTTGAACTGAGATGTACATGCCCACCAGCAGTGTCGCAGGGTTCCCCTTTCTCCACATCCTCGCCACCGTCTGTTGTTGTGTGTCTTCCCGATGGTGGCCGTCCTGACTGGTGTGAGGTGATATCTCATGGTGGTGGTTTTAATTTGCATTTCTCTGATGATCGTAGCGATGTGGAGCATCTTTCCGTGTGCCTGCTGGCCACCTGAATTTCTTCTTTGGAGAAGTGTCTGTTCAGATCCTCTGCCCATGTTTTAATTGGATTATTTGCTTTTTGTGTGTGGAGGTGCGTGGGCACTTCATACTTATTTTAGATGTCATCAACCCCTTATCGGATATGCCATCTTTGAATCTGTCCTCCCATGCTGTCGGATGTCTTTGTTCTACTGATGGTGCTTAAACAGAATCCTATACCCCCTGCCATCTCGTTCCAATTCTGAGTCAATTATTTTTTTTTTTTTTTTTTTTCCCCCCCTCAGAACACCAACCCGCCAAGAAAACTGGAACGAAGAGGAGAAGATGTGATACGGGAACATCGAGCCTAAACTGAGAGGTGAGATGGTGGAGACTGGTAGTAAGTATCTTTCCATGTGCTGCTTTCAAGGTTCACGGGGAAAAAAGGTTGCCACGGAGGTAAGGCCCGGGATGTGGACGTCACCTGGTATCGGTGGAGCCACCTAGCCACTAGCCATTAACGGGAAGGCTAGCGTGCGGCACTGTTATTTCCTGCGGAGTTACACGTGCGGCGTCCCCCCGTTGCAGTTCGGTCAGGCCCCGTGTGGGACTGCCCTGGCACTGGCCGGGGTGGATCTGAGAGCTGTGCCCGTTCCTGCTGGGCTGCCCCAGCATCCCTCTCAGAACAAGGCCTCCAAAGTGCTCCTGGGAGAGAGACAGAGAGAGAGAGAGAGACAGAGAGAGAGAATTATGCCCAAGAGACAGGGGCAACTTTTTGCTGGAGCTCCATGAGCATGTTTCTGATTTTTATGTTGAGATCCCTCTCACAAAGATGGATCGAGTCCAGTTACCAGGTTCCTTTGGCTTTGACGTTTCGTATTTGTAGGTGGCGCCCTGTACAGCGCCCAGAAGCTTTTCCCTCTGGAGCTGCTCAGCCCTTGGGGTGATGGCAGGCAGGGGTCACGGGGGCGGCGCTGGTGCCCGCGGGAGGGAAGAGGTCTTTCCCGCTTCCCGGCCGCAGTGCCTGTGTCCACCGCCAGGGCCAGTTTGCGGAGCACGCAGGGAGAAGCCTCTGTGCTTTGCACCCGTGGCTGCCGTAGGTGGGGCCGTCCTGTCGCTGGCCTGGCGCGATGGAGGGGGGCAGCCGGTTTGCGAGCCGGTGCTGGCGGGGGAGGAAGGTGCAGCAGGCCGCCGTGTTGTGTTATCAGTCACATCACGGTGGGGGGCTTTGGAGCTACGTAGGCAGCCAGGGTGGGTGGAGCGCCCGGAGCTCCTAAAAGTTCCCCCACCTGCTGGGCAGAGTGCACCCGGACAGTTTTGCGCACCTGTGCTTTCTCCCGAGCGGCAAGCTCTGTGCAACCCTTGCCCCTTTAGCAGCTCTCTCGCTGTTAGGAAGTCTCTCAGACTGCCCGCCTTTCTTTCATCCCACAGCAGCCGGATGTGGATCCCTGTGTTGGCGCGAGTGGCAGGAACCTCAAGTCTCTCCAAGTGCTCCGCCTGTCTTTGCTTTCCAACCCCACCGGTCCTCCAGAGCATCACGTGAGGTAGGTCCGTGCTCCCAGAGCAGATCTCCAGGGCTGGGTGTTCAGCAGCCCTAGGCCTCCACCCGCCTCCCCGTTTCCGTTTCTCTTCCTCCCTCCGGTGAGCTCGGGTGCGGGAAGGGCCTGCCGGGTCCCTCCGGATCACGGCTTTGGTACGTCACCCTTCACCTTGAGGTGACGGCCTGCCGCGGCAGCCTCCTCTCCTGCTTCTCTTCCAGGATCTGGTGTAGTTGTTGTATTTCCACACTGTATGAATGTACGCATGTATGTGGTTTTCGGAGGAGGTTTCTGCCTCCCCTCTCACACTGCCTGCCGTCTTTAATCCCACCAAGCCATCTTTAATTTTTTTTTTTTTTTCTTTTTCAGTTTCAGTTTCACTTGGATAGGGTACCTTTTCCCACCCCTTCAACTTGTAGTTTGTCTGTGTGCTTGGATCTCAAGTGAGCCTCCTGTAAGGGAGCACGTAGGCGGTCTTGAGTTTTCATCCATTCATTCAACCCTGTGTCTTTTGTTTGGAGCATTTAAAGTCTTTCCCTTTACTGTGATAATTGATAGCTGTGTCCTTATGGCACTTCTTCAACTTGATTTCTGTCTCCTTTTCGCTTGTAGTTCTTCTCTGTGCTTTCATCGTTGCTCTCCTGGTTATGAGCGATAGGTTTGTTGAGTATTATGCTTTCTTACCTGTCTGTCTTGTCTGTCTGTCTGTCTGTCTGTCTGTCTGTCTATCTGTCTATCTTATCTATCTGATCTCTCTACTCTCATCTATCTACTGTCATCTCTGTGTCTATCTATCCAAACTATCTAATCTACCACCTATCTGTCTGTTATCTGTCATCTATATGTATCTATATCAATGTGGCTATCTAACCTATATGTATCTATATCATCTATCTAGTCTGTCATCTTATCAATCTATCTACCTGTCATCTATCTATGTGTATCTATAGGTGTCTGTCTAATCTGTCCACCTGATCTATCATGTATCATCTATCTAATCTGTCTGTCTGCCTAGTCTGTCTAATCTCTCTATATGTATCTATATGGTCTATGTAACCTATCATTCTATCTCATCTGTCAGTCTGATCTAATCTATCCATCTATCTCATGTATCTGTCTCAATCTATCTATGTGTTTATTTATTTTGTCCATTTTTGTCAACGTACCGTCACTAGGCGCGCAGTCATTCCTCTGTCTCCTTCTCAGTCTTGATTCCTTGTGTTTGTTTCTGTGAGTTAGCTATGTCTTTGGGTCTTGAGAGGAGTGGCCGTGGGTTGGAACACCTGGGTAGGTGGCCCGAGTCCGCTGGGTGTAGATGGCCGGCTGGACTCTCTAACCAGTGCGGGCTGGGGCCCTCCGGGTGCTCTGCCCTGGGGCTGGCCCTGCCGGGGCGGCTGCGTGAGCTGCGGGGCAGATCCGAGGCCCCACACAGGGAGCACCCCGGCCGGCCTGCTGGGGCCGAGGCAGGTGCACGCCCAGTAGTAGGTCTGTGTGCCTGCGCGCCGATGTCACCTGGGTGGCCCTGCTTGGCCGCCCATCTCCAGAGAGCATGTGTAGTCGCAGGTTCAGTGAGCCGCCTTCTTGGGGACACGCGGGGCTGGTGTGGGCTAGTGGCCCGTGGGCTTGCTGAGGTGGCAGGCCAGCTAGCTCGCGGGGAAACTGCTCCCCTCTGTTGTCAAGGTGGAGGTGGAGTTTCAGTGCATTTAGGCATTTAGATGTGAGTGAGGTCTATCTGAAATGGAATAGTAGCATTTAGAGCTGTGTTTTCTGTTGGTGTGGAAAGGGTGCTGAGCATAAAGAGTTGGGTGGCGGTGGCAGGAATTCGAGGAATGTTGATGTCCTTGCATTTATTTATGTTCTGTTAAGGGAAGTGATTCTGAAGTAACTTTTTACTCATGTATGAAGGTGGTGCGTAAGGGTCACCCCACGTCAGTCATGGTGAGATGAAGTGAGGTGGTAGAATTAAAGCCTGTACCCCTTGGCCTTATACGTAGGAGACGCACCGTGGGTGCTCTTTGCTGCTCTCCTGTCCTGGCTTATTGCCTTAACTAACGTGATGGTTCAGAGTGGTCCCAGCGAGATTTCCAGCAAAATCTTTCTACAATTGCATAGAAACACTTGGGATATCTATATCCCCAGAGGCTAGTGGAAAAGTTTACTCTTTCTGGTCACTGTTTGCAAGTTGTTCGCTCTATCGCGCATTTCTTTGTTACTTTTAGACCGATAGGGGCAGTGATACACGCACGCGCGCGCGCGCGCACACACACACACACACACACACACACACACAGAATTAAACATGTTTAAGAACCAAAATGAAAAGAGTGGTTTTCTGTGTCACAGCAGGGATTCCCTAGCCTGCGGCGAGCTCAGAGCAGTGGCAGAGAAGAGGGAAGGGGCCTCGTTAGCCAACCCGGTCTCCCTCCTCTGGACTTGCCTCCCCCTGGGCTGTCATCCCTTAAACGCTCAGCACGCAGGCCTCGCGTGGAGCACGCACAGTCATAAAACGCGGCTACTTCCACATCCCGGTCACTGGGGCGTGGGGCATGTTACATTGTTCGGTGTGGCTCAAAGCGTTATCACTCGTGTATGTGAGTTCTTCCTCTGTAGCAGAGTGAAAGAGTAAAGACAGCCAGAGGCATATTAGCAAGAACAGGGTTTAGTGGGAAAATACAATACACCCACACAGATCTGGGAAAGACTTTCTTTAATGGATAGCAGGGAGGATAGGAAGCGCCAACAAAAGGACATGGGCCTTGTACGGGGCTGGGGGAGACCGGTAGACGGCCGCAAGGGTGGCGGCGTGTCCAGCGCGTCACCGTCGTCGGGGGTAGGGCTGAGCCCGGCGGTTGTGCCACGTGTGGCATCGGGCCGGTGGGGACCGGAAGATGGCCCGCAGGGGCGCAGTGGTGCGCATAGGCGCGCCGGCCGTGTCAGAGTCGGGCCCCGGGCCGGCGGCCCACGGCGGCGGCGTGGTGTCCATGGGCTGGCCGGCCGTGTCAGAGTCCGGCCCCAGGGCGGCGGCGGCCCACGGCGGCGGCGTGGTGTCCATGGGCTGGCCGGCCGTGTCAGAGTCCGGCCCCAGGGCGGCGGCGGCCCACGGCGGCGGCGTGGTGTCCATGGGCTCGCCGGCCGTGTCAGAGTCCGGCCCCAGGGCGGCGGCGGCCCACGGCGGCGGCGTGGTGTCCATGGGCTCGCCGGCCGAGTCAGAGTCCCGCCCCAGGGCGGCGGCGGCCCACGGCGGCGGCGTGGTGTCCATGGGCTCGCCGGCCGTGTCAGAGTCCGGCCCCAGGGCGGCGGCGGCCCACGGCGGCGGCGTGGTGTCCATGGGCTCGCCGGCCGTGTCAGAGTCCGGCCCCAGGGCGGCGGCGGCCCACGGCGGCGGCGTGGTGTCCATGGGCTCGCCGGCCGTGTCAGAGTCCGGCCCCAGGGCGGCGGCGGCCCACGGCGGCGGCGTGGTGTCCATGGGCTCGCCGGCCGTGTCAGAGTCCGGCCCCAGGGCGGCGGTGGCCCACGGGGGCGGCATGGTGTTCAGAGGCTCGCCCTCCGCGTCAGAGTCCGGCCCCAGCGGTGTGGTGTCCATAGGTCCTTCGTTTGAGACAGGCATGAGAATAGGGTACGAAGCTAGGGAGAGCTTCCAACTCCTCCTCAGACCTCCTCAGCGCGCACGGAGCTGCCCAGCTAGGGCAGCCTCTGATAGGTCAGCCAGGGGACGCATCACAGAGCAGCCGCCCGGGCAACCGTGATGTCACCCAGGGGGGAGGGGAGCCCCCACTGCCGTGAGCACACCAGCCCCACCCAGAGGAGACCCTGGCCCAGTGTCACAGGGCGTGGGCCCCACGCCAGCCCCAGTAGTGTCCCCAGCCCTCCCGCCCCCCCCCCCGGGACTGCCGGCCGAGGGCCGTGCAGGTGTCAGGGCCAGCCAGACCACCACGCAGACCATTCAGGGCCGCAGTGCTCACGTCTGTCAGAGCTACGCCCGCCCGGGTGTCGCCTCTGCACGCGCTTGGGACCCGGGGCGCGGCGGCCAATGCTGTGCCCCCGCGGTCCCTGAGGCCGGGGCTGCCGGGGCGCCGCCCGCCCTCGCCCTGGGCCTTCCCATCTTCTCTGGGAGGCCTGGAGCCAGACATGCTTCCTCCGCCATGGCCAGCCAGGCGGGTGACAGATTCCGAGGAGGGGACCGTCCGCGTGACTTCCCTTTCTAGCTAGCGGGCAGGTTCTTTCTTCGCTTCCCGGAAAGCGTAGGTCAGGGACCACCAGGTTTCAGCATAGCAACATTCCACGTTCTCACTGAGCCTGGCGGCCCAGATTTTTCTCTTTGGTCTCGTTTTGGGGCCTGTGTCTGGTATACGAGTAACACAACACAGTAAACTGGGAAACACTTTTTATTTTCTTACTGTCATTTTCTTATGTTTATTCATTTTGTTATCCTTAATCTACAGTTACATGAAGAACATTATGTTTCCTCGACTCCCCCCTTCACCAAGTCCCCCCCCACAAACCCCGTGACAGTCACTGTCCATCAGTGTAGTAGGATGCTGTAGAATCACTACTTGTCTGCTCTGTGTCGCACAGTCCTCCCTGTGCGCGCCCCCCTCCAACCCCGCCCCACATTATACATGCTAATAATCGTATGGCCCCCTTTCTTTTTCCCCACCGTTATCCCTCCCTTCCCACCCATCCTCCCCAGTCCCTTTCCCTTTGTGAGCTGTTAGTCCATTCTTGGGTTCTGTGATTCTGCTGCTGTTTTGTTCCTTCAGTTTCTCTTTGTTCTTATACTCCACATATGAGTGAAATCACTTGGTACTTGTCTTTCTCCGCCTGGCTTATTTCACTGAGCATAGTCATAATACCCTCTAGCTCCATCCGTGTTGTTGCCAACGGTAGGATTTGTTTTCTTCTTATGGCTGAGTGATACTCCATTGTGTATAGTATGTACCACGTCTTCTTTACCCATTCATCTGCTGCTGATGGACACTTAGGTTGCTTCCATTTCTCGGCCCTTGTAAATAGCGCTGCGATAAGCATAGGGGTGCATCTGTCTTTTTCAAACTGGGCTGCTGCACTCTTAGGGTAAATTCCTAGAAGTGGAATTCCCGGGTCAAGTGGTATTTCTATTTTGAGCTTCCTGAGGAACCTCCATACTGCTTTCCACAATGGTTGAGCTGAGATGTCCATTCCCACCAGCAGTGTCGGAGGGTTCCCCTTTCTCCACATCCTCGCCACCGTCTGTTGTTGTGTGTCTTCCCCATGGTGGCCATCCTGACTGGTGTGAGGTGATACCTCATGGTGGTTTTAATTTGCATTTCTCTGAGGATTGGCGGTGTGGAGGATCTTTTCATGTGCCTGTTGGCCACCTCGATTTCTTCTTTGGAGAAGTGTCTGTTCAGATCCTCTGCCTATTTTTTAATGGGATTATTTGCTTTTCTTGTTTGTTGAGGTGCGTGAGCTCCTCTTTATGTATTTTGGATGTCAACCCTTTATCGGATCTGTCATTGATGAATATATTCTCGCATATACTTTAGGGTACCTTTTTGTTCTATTGAGGGTGTCCTTTGCTGTACAGAAGCTCTTCAGCTTGATGTAGTCCCACCAGTTCATTTCTGCTCTTGTTTCCCTTGCCCGGGGAGGTTATGTTCTTGAAGAAGTCGCTCATGTTTATGTCCAGGAGATTTGTGCCTATATGTTCTTTCCTGAGAGTTTTATGGTTTCATGACTCACATTCAGGTCTTGGATCCATTTCGAATTTACTCTTCTGTATGGGGTTAGACAGTGATCCAGTTTCATTCTCTTACGTGTAGCTGTCCAGTTTTGCCAGCACCGTCTGTTGAAGAGAGTGTCATTTCCCCATTGTATGTCCCTGGCTCCCTCATCATATATTAATTGACCACATATGTTTGGGTTAATGTCTGGAGTCTCTTATTCTGTTCCACCCGTCTGTGGCTCTGTTCTAGTGCCAGGAGCAAACTGTCTTGATCAAGACTGTGGCTTTGTAGTAGAGCTTGATGTTGGGGAGCGAGATACCGCACCCACCCACACACACACACACCACACACACACACACAGACCACACACACACACACACACACCACAGACACACACACACCACACACACACACCACACACACACACACACACACACACACACACACACACACACACACACACAGAGACATGCTTTCTTCTTCCTTCTCAGGATTGCTTTGGCTATTCGGGATCTTTGGCGTTTCCATATGAATTTTTGAACTATTTGTTCCAGTACGTGGAAGAATGCTGTTGGTGATTTGATAGGGACTGCATCCGATCTGTGGATTGCTTTGGGCAGGATGGCCATTCTGACGATATTAATTCTTCCTAGCCAAGAGCGTGGGATGAGTTTCCATTTGTTAGCGTCCTCTTTAATTTCTCTTAAGAGTGTCTTATAGTTTTCAGGGTATAGGTCTTTCGCTTCCTTGGTTAGGTTTATTCCTAGGTATTTTATTCTTTTTGATGCAGTTGTGAATGGAATTGTTTTCCTGATTTCCCTCTCCTTTGGTTCATTGTTAGTGTACAGGAAAGCCGCAGATTTCTGTGTGTTGGTTTTGTGTCCCGCAGCTCTGCTG